>NW_027639224.1:0-14782 GCF_951799975.1 Gobius niger | reverse complement strand
CTTGTAAAATTTTTGTCACATTTTTGTCACATTTTTGTCATTTTTTTGTCACATTTTTTGTAATTTTTTTGTAATTTTTTATCAAATATTTGTCGTTTTTTTATCACATTTTTGTCGCATTTTTATCTTTTTTTATCACATTTTTGTCAATTTTTTGTAATTTTTTTTATTAATTTTTAGTCATTTTTTCCGTCAATTTTTGTCAATTTCTTGTGACATTTTTGCCACTTTTTTGTAATTTTTTTTGTCAAATTGTTATCAAATTTTAGTCATTTTTTGTAACATTTTGTCATTTTTTCGTCAATTTTTTGTCACATTTTCGTCAATTTTTTTGTCACATTTTTGTAACTTTTTTGTCAAATTTTATCAATTTTTGTCCTTTTTTCGTCAATTTTTAAAATCAAATTTTAGTCATTTTTTATCCAATTTTTGTCACATTTTTGTAATTTTTTCGTCAATTTCTTGTGACATTTTTGCCACTTTTTCAAACATTTTTCGTCACTTTTTTGTCACATTTCCATCTTTGTTTTCGTCTCAGTTTTGTTGCTTTTTTCCAGTCAGAGCTTCAACAGTCAGAGCTTCAACAGTCAGAGCTTCAACAGTCAGAGCTTCAACAGTCAGGGCTTCAACAGTCAGAGCTTCAACAGTCAGAGCTTCAACAGTCAGAGCTTCAACAGTCAGAGCTTCAACAGTCAGAGCTTCAACAGTCAGAGCTTCAACAGTCAGAGCTTCAACAGTCAGGGCTTCAACAGTCAGGGCTTCAACAGTCAGAGCTTCAACAGTCAGGGCTTCAACAGTCAGGGCTTCAACAGTCAGGGCTTCAACAGTCAGAGCTTCAACAGTCAGAGCTTCAACAGTCAGAGCTTCAACAGTCAGAGCTTCAACAGTCAGAGCTTCAACAGTCAGAGCTTCAACAGTCAGGGCTTCAACAGTCAGAGCTTCAACAGTCAGAGCTTCAACAGTCAGAGCTTCAACAGTCAGAGCTTCAACAGTCAGAGCTTCAACAGTCAGAGCTTCAACAGTCAGGGCTTCAACAGTCAAGGCTTCAACAGTCAGAGCTTCAACAGTCAGAGCTTCAACAGTCAGGGCTTCAACAGTCAGGGCTTCAACAGTCAGAGCTTCAACAGTCAGAGCTTCAACAGTCAGAGCTTCAACAGTCAGGGCTTCAACAGTCAAGGCTTCACAGTCAGAGCTTCAACAGTCAGAGCTTCAGCAGTCAGAGCTTCAACAGTCAGGGCTTCAACAGTCAGGGCTTCAACAGTCAGAGCTTCAACAGTCAGGGCTTCAACAGTCAGGGCTTCAACAGTCAGAGCTTCAACAGTCAGGGCTTCAACAGTCAGAGCTTCAACAGTCAGAGCTTCAACAGTCAGGGCTTCAACAGTCAGAGCTTCAACAGTCAGAGCTTCAACAGTCAGAGCTTCAACAGTCAGGGCTTCAGCGTCATTTTTTCGTCCATTTTTTGTCACATTTTTGTCATTTTTTTGTCACTTTTTAAATAATTTTTAGTCATTTTTTCCGTCAATTTCTTGTCAATTTCTTCTGACATTTTTGCCACTTTTTTGTAACTTTTTTGTAATTTTTTTGGTCAAATTTTTATCAAATTTTTGTATTTTTTTGTAACATTTTGTCATTTTTTCGTCCATTTTTTGTCACATTTTCGTCAATTTTTTTGTCACATTTTTGTAACTTTTTTGTCAAATTTTATCAATTTTTGTCCTTTTTTCGTCCATTTTTTAAAAATCAAATTTTAGTCATTTTTTATCAAATTTTTATCACATTTTTGTATTTTTTTTGTCACATTTTTGTAATTTTTTCGTCAATTTCTTGTGACGTTTTTGCCACTTTTTCATAATTTTTCGTCACTTTTTTGTCACATTTCCATCTTTGTTTTCGTCTCAGTTTTGTTGCTTTTTTTCCAGTCAGGGCTTCAACAGTCAGAGCTTCAACAGTCAGGGCTTCAACAGTCAGAGCTTCAGCAGTCAGAGCTTCAACAGTCAGAGCTTCAACAGTCAGAGCTTCAACAGTCAGAGCTTCAACAGTCAGAGCTTCAACAGTCAGGGCTTCAACAGTCAGAGCTTCAACAGTCAGAGCTTCAACAGTCAGGGCTTCAGCGTCATTTTTTCGTCCATTTTTTGTCACATTTTTGTCATTTTTTTGGTCATTTTTGTCAAATTCTTGTAAAATTTTTGTCACATTTTTGTCATTTTTTTGTCACTTTTTTATCAATTTTTTGTCATTTTTTCCGTCAATTTTTTGTCAATTTCTTCTGACATTTTTGCCACTTTTTTGTAATTTTTTCGTCAATTTTTTGTCACATTTTTGTCATTTTTTTGGTCATTTTTTGTCTGATTCTTGGTCATTTTTTGTCAAATTCTTGTAAAATTTTTGTCACATTTTTGTCATTTTTTTGTCACTTTTTTATCAATTTTTAGTCATTTTTTCCGTCAATTTTTTGTCAATTTCTTGTGACATTTTTGCCACTTTTTTGTCACTTTTTTGTAATTTTTTGTGTGAAATTTTTATCAATTTTTTTATTTTTTTGTCAAATTTTGTCACATTTTCGTCAATTTTTTTGTCACATTTTTGTAACTTTTTGTCAAATTTTATCAATTTTTGTCCTTTTTTCGTCCATTTTTTTAAATCAAATTTTAGTCATTTTTTATCAAATTTTTATCACATTTTTGTATTTTTTTTGTCACATTTTTGTAATTTTTTCGTCAATTTCTTGTGACATTTTTGCCACTTTTTCATAAATTTTTCGTCACTTTTTTGTCACATTTCCATCCTTGTTTCCGTCTCAGTTTTGTTGCTTTTTTCCAGTCAGAGCTTCAGCATCAGCGTGAAGAATCTCTCTCCAAACAAACCCCAGAGTCAGAGTCGACCCGAAGCCCTTTGGAAACAGCAGCACCCTTATCCAGGGCAGTGACAAAAATGACTCAATATTTTGGGGACTTCTCGACAAAGCTATAGTTTAACGAAAAACAGGGTGTCTGCAGAGTTGGACAAGTCAAATTTAAGACTTTTTAAGACCTTTTAACCTCTTAACTCCCGCCTGAACCGAGAGGAGCTTTTTCTTCACGTCATCAGATTTTTTTCCATTTTTTTGTTGGGCATTCGACTCATTTTTGTAACTTTTTGTCATTTTTTTATTTTATTTTTTTGTCACATTTTTGTCATTTTTTCATCATTTTTTTTTATCACATTTTTTATTACATTTTTGTCTTTTTTTAATCACATTTTTGTCTTTTTTTAATCACATTTTTGTCTTTTTTTTAATCACATTTTTGTCTTTTTTTTTATCACATTTGTCATTTTTTCGTCACTTTTTTGTCACATTTCCATCATTGTTTTCGTCTCAGTTTTGTTGCTTTTTTCCAGTCAGGGCTTCAACAGTCAGAGCTTCAACAGTCAGGGCTTCAACAGTCAGAGCTTCAACAGTCAGGGCTTCAACAGTCAGAGCTTCAACAGTCAGGGCTTCAACAGTCAGGGGCTTCAGCGTCATTTTTTCGTCCATTTTTTGTCACATTTTTGTCATTTTTTTGTCACTTTTTTAATAATTTTTAGTCATTTTTTCCGTCAATTTCTTGTCAATTTCTTGTGACATTTTTGCCACTTTTTTGTAACTTTTTTGTAATTTTTTTGGTCAAATTTTTATCAAATTTTTGTATTTTTTTGTAACATTTTGTCATTTTTTCGTCCATTTTTTGTCACATTTTCGTCAATTTTTTTGTCACATTTTTGTAACTTTTTGTCAAATTTTATCAATTTTTGTCCTTTTTCGTCCATTTTTTAAAAATCAAATTTTAGTCATTTTTTATCAAATTTTTATCACATTTTTGTATTTTTTTTGTCACATTTTTTGTAATTTTTTTCGTCAATTTCTTGTGACGTTTTTGCCACTTTTTCATAAATTTTTCGTCACTTTTTTGTCACATTTCCATCTTTGTTTTCGTCTCAGTTTTGTTGCTTTTTTCCAGTCAGGGCTTCAACAGTCAGAGCTTCAACAGTCAGGGCTTCAACAGTCAGAGCTTCAGCAGTCAGAGCTTCAACAGTCAGAGCTTCAGCATCAGCGGAAAGAATCTCTCTCCAAACAAACCCCAGAGTCCGAGTCGAGCCGAAGCCCTTTGGAAACAGCAGCGCACTTATCCAGGGCAGTGACAAAAATGACAAAAATCTCAATATTTTGGGGACTTTCTCGACAAAGCTATAGTTTAGCAAAAAACAGGGAATCTGCAGAGTTGGACAAGTCAAATTTAAGACTTTTTAAGACCTTTTTAACCTCTTAACTCCCGCCTGAACCGAGAGGATCTTTTTCTTCACGTCATCACTTTTTTTTCCATCTTTTTTTTTTGGGTATTCGACTCATTTTTGTAACTTTTTTGTCATTTTTTTATTTTATTTTTTGTCACATTTTTGTCATTTTTTCATCATTTTTTTAAATCACATTTTTCTCGCATTTTTTGGTCATATTTTTATCACATTTTTTCATCATTTTTTATCACATTTTGTCACATTTTTAATCACATTTTTGTCTTTATTTTGTCATTTTTTTATCACATTTTTTGTCATTTTTTTGTCAATTTTTAGGTCAAATTTTTATCAATTTTTTTGACATTTTTTTGTCATTTTTTTGTCACATTTGTCATTTTTTGGTCAAATTTTTTATCACATTTTTGTCAATTTCTTGTAACATTTTTGCCACTTTTTCATAAATTTTTTGTCACATTTCCATCATTGTTTTCGTCTCAGTTTTGTTGCTTTTTTCCAGTCAGGGCTTCAACAGTCAGAGCTTCAACAGTCAGGGCTTCAACAGTCAGGGCTTCAACAGTCAGGGCTTCAACAGTCAGAGCTTCAACAGTCAGAGCTTCAACAGTCAGGGCTTCAGCAGTCAGGGCTTCAGCGTCAATTTTTGTAACTTTTTTGTCAAATTTTATCAATTTTTGTCCTTTTTTCGTCAATTTTTTTAAAATCAAATTTTAGTCATTTTTTATCCAATTTTTATCACATTTTTGTAATTTTTTCGTCAATTTCTTGTGACATTTTTGCCACTTTTTCAAACATTTTTCGTCACTTTTTTGTCACATTTCCATCTTTGTTTTCGTCTCAGTTTTGTTGCTTTTTTCCAGTCAGAGCTTCAACAGTCAGAGCTTCAACAGTCAGAGCTTCAACAGTCAGGGCTTCAACAGTCAGGGCTTCAACAGTCAGAGCTTCAACAGTCAGAGCTTCAACAGTCAGAGCTTCAACAGTCAGAGCTTCAACAGTCAGAGCTTCAACAGTCAGAGCTTCAACAGTCAGGGCTTCAACAGTCAGAGCTTCAACAGTCAGAGCTTCAACAGTCAGGGCTTCAGCGTCATTTTTTCGTCCATTTTTTGTCACATTTTTGTCATTTTTTTGTCACTTTTTTAATAATTTTTAGTCATTTTTTCCGTCAATTTCTTGTCAATTTCTTGTGACATTTTTGCCACTTTTTTGTAACTTTTTTGTAATTTTTTTGGTCAAATTTTTATCAAATTTTTGTATTTTTTTGTAACATTTTGTCATTTTTTCGTCCATTTTTTGTCACATTTTCGTCAATTTTTTTGTCACATTTTTGTAACTTTTTTGTCAAATTTTATCAATTTTTGTCCTTTTTTCGTCCATTTTTTAAAAATCAAATTTTAGTCATTTTTTATCAAATTTTTATCACATTTTTGTATTTTTTTTGTCACATTTTTGTAATTTTTTCGTCAATTTCTTGTGACGTTTTTGCCACTTTTTCATAAATTTTTCGTCACTTTTTTGTCACATTTCCATCTTTGTTTTCGTCTCAGTTTTGTTGCTTTTTTCCAGTCAGGGCTTCAACAGTCAGAGCTTCAACAGTCAGGGCTTCAACAGTCAGAGCTTCAGCAGTCAGAGCTTCAACAGTCAGAGCTTCAGCATCAGCGGAAAGAATCTCTCTCCAAACAAACCCCAGAGTCCGAGTCGAGCCGAAGCCCTTTGGAAACAGCAGCGCACTTATCCAGGGCAGTGACAAAAATGACAAAAATCTCAATATTTTGGGGACTTTCTCGACAAAGCTATAGTTTAGCAAAAAACAGGGAATCTGCAGAGTTGGACAAGTCAAATTTAAGACTTTTTAAGACCTTTTTAACCTCTTAACTCCCGCCTGAACCGAGAGGATCTTTTTCTTCACGTCATCACTTTTTTTTCCATCTTTTTTTTTTGGGTATTCGACTCATTTTTGTAACTTTTTTGTCATTTTTTTATTTTATTTTTTTGTCACATTTTTGTCATTTTTTCATCATTTTTTTAAATCACATTTTTCTCGCATTTTTTGGTCATATTTTTATCACATTTTTTCATCATTTTTTATCACATTTTGTCACATTTTTAATCACATTTTTGTCTTTATTTTGTCATTTTTTTATCACATTTTTTGTCATTTTTTTGTCAATTTTTAGGTCAAATTTTTATCAATTTTTTTGACATTTTTTTGTCATTTTTTTGTCACATTTGTCATTTTTTGGTCAAATTTTTTATCACATTTTTGTCAATTTCTTGTAACATTTTTGCCACTTTTTCATAAATTTTTTGTCACATTTCCATCATTGTTTTCGTCTCAGTTTTGTTGCTTTTTTCCAGTCAGGGCTTCAACAGTCAGAGCTTCAACAGTCAGGGCTTCAACAGTCAGGGCTTCAACAGTCAGGGCTTCAACAGTCAGAGCTTCAACAGTCAGAGCTTCAACAGTCAGGGCTTCAGCAGTCAGGGCTTCAGCGTCAATTTTTGTAACTTTTTTGTCAAATTTTATCAATTTTTGTCCTTTTTTCGTCAATTTTTTTAAAATCAAATTTTAGTCATTTTTTATCCAATTTTTATCACATTTTTGTAATTTTTTCGTCAATTTCTTGTGACATTTTTGCCACTTTTTCAAACATTTTTCGTCACTTTTTTGTCACATTTCCATCTTTGTTTTCGTCTCAGTTTTGTTGCTTTTTTCCAGTCAGAGCTTCAACAGTCAGAGCTTCAACAGTCAGAGCTTCAACAGTCAGGGCTTCAACAGTCAGGGCTTCAACAGTCAGAGCTTCAACAGTCAGAGCTTCAACAGTCAGAGCTTCAACAGTCAGAGCTTCAACAGTCAGAGCTTCAACAGTCAGAGCTTCAACAGTCAGGGCTTCAACAGTCAGAGCTTCAACAGTCAGAGCTTCAACAGTCAGAGCTTCAACAGTCAGAGCTTCAACAGTCAGGGCTTCAACAGTCAGGGCTTCAACAGTCAGAGCTTCAACAGTCAGGGCTTCAACAGTCAGAGCTTCAACAGTCAGAGCTTCAACAGTCAGAGCTTCAACAGTCAGGGCTTCAACAGTCAGGGCTTCAACAGTCAGAGCTTCAACAGTCAGGGCTTCAACAGTCAGAGCTTCAACAGTCAGAGCTTCAACAGTCAGAGCTTCAACAGTCAGAGCTTCAACAGTCAGAGCTTCAACAGTCAGAGCTTCAACAGTCAGGGCTTCAACAGTCAGAGCTTCAGCAGTCAGAGCTTCAACAGTCAGGGCTTCAACAGTCAGAGCTTCAACAGTCAGAGCTTCAACAGTCAGAGCTTCAACAGTCAGGGCTTCAACAGTCAGAGCTTCAACAGTCAGAGCTTCAACAGTCAGGGCTTCAGCGTCATTTTTTCGTCCATTTTTTGTCACATTTTTGTCATTTTTTTGGTCATTTTTTGTCAAATTCTTGTAAAATTTTTGTCACATTTTTGTCATTTTTTTGTCACTTTTTTATCAATTTTTTGTCATTTTTTCCGTCAATTTTTTGTCAATTTCTTCTGACATTTTTGCCACTTTTTTGTAATTTTTTCGTCAATTTTTTGTCACATTTTTGTCATTTTTTTGGTCATTTTTTGTCTGATTCTTGGTCATTTTTTGTCAAATTCTTGTAAAATTTTTGTCACATTTTTGTCATTTTTTTGTCACTTTTTTATCAATTTTTAGTCATTTTTTCCGTCAATTTTTTGTCAATTTCTTGTGACATTTTTGCCACTTTTTTGTCACTTTTTTGTAATTTTTTGTGTGAAATTTTTATCAATTTTTTTTATTTTTTTGTCAAATTTTGTCACATTTTCGTCAATTTTTTTGTCACATTTTTGTAACTTTTTTGTCAAATTTTATCAATTTTTGTCCTTTTTTCGTCCATTTTTTTAAATCAAATTTTAGTCATTTTTTATCAAATTTTTATCACATTTTTGTATTTTTTTTGTCACATTTTTGTAATTTTTTCGTCAATTTCTTGTGACATTTTTGCCACTTTTTCATAAATTTTTCGTCACTTTTTTGTCACATTTCCATCCTTGTTTCCGTCTCAGTTTTGTTGCTTTTTTCCAGTCAGAGCTTCAGCATCAGCGTGAAGAATCTCTCTCCAAACAAACCCCAGAGTCAGAGTCGACCCGAAGCCCTTTGGAAACAGCAGCACCCTTATCCAGGGCAGTGACAAAAATGACTCAATATTTTGGGGACTTTCTCGACAAAGCTATAGTTTAACGAAAAACAGGGTGTCTGCAGAGTTGGACAAGTCAAATTTAAGACTTTTTAAGACCTTTTTAACCTCTTAACTCCCGCCTGAACCGAGAGGAGCTTTTTCTTCACGTCATCAGATTTTTTTCCCATTTTTTTGTTGGGCATTCGACTCATTTTTGTAACTTTTTGTCATTTTTTTATTTTATTTTTTTGTCACATTTTTGTCATTTTTTCATCATTTTTTTTTATCACATTTTTTATTACATTTTTGTCTTTTTTTAATCACATTTTTGTCTTTTTTTAATCACATTTTTGTCTTTTTTTTAATCACATTTTTGTCTTTTTTTTTATCACATTTGTCATTTTTTCGTCACTTTTTTGTCACATTTCCATCATTGTTTTCGTCTCAGTTTTGTTGCTTTTTTCCAGTCAGGGCTTCAACAGTCAGAGCTTCAACAGTCAGGGCTTCAACAGTCAGAGCTTCAACAGTCAGGGCTTCAACAGTCAGAGCTTCAACAGTCAGGGCTTCAACAGTCAGGGCTTCAGCGTCATTTTTTCGTCCATTTTTTGTCACATTTTTGTCATTTTTTTGTCACTTTTTTAATAATTTTTAGTCATTTTTTCCGTCAATTTCTTGTCAATTTCTTGTGACATTTTTGCCACTTTTTTGTAACTTTTTTGTAATTTTTTTGGTCAAATTTTTATCAAATTTTTGTATTTTTTTGTAACATTTTGTCATTTTTTCGTCCATTTTTTGTCACATTTTCGTCAATTTTTTTGTCACATTTTTGTAACTTTTTTGTCAAATTTTATCAATTTTTGTCCTTTTTTCGTCCATTTTTTAAAAATCAAATTTTAGTCATTTTTTATCAAATTTTTATCACATTTTTGTATTTTTTTTGTCACATTTTTGTAATTTTTTCGTCAATTTCTTGTGACGTTTTTGCCACTTTTTCATAAATTTTTCGTCACTTTTTTGTCACATTTCCATCTTTGTTTTCGTCTCAGTTTTGTTGCTTTTTTCCAGTCAGGGCTTCAACAGTCAGAGCTTCAACAGTCAGGGCTTCAACAGTCAGAGCTTCAGCAGTCAGAGCTTCAACAGTCAGAGCTTCAGCATCAGCGGAAAGAATCTCTCTCCAAACAAACCCCAGAGTCCGAGTCGAGCCGAAGCCCTTTGGAAACAGCAGCGCACTTATCCAGGGCAGTGACAAAAATGACAAAAATCTCAATATTTTGGGGACTTTCTCGACAAAGCTATAGTTTAGCAAAAAACAGGGAATCTGCAGAGTTGGACAAGTCAAATTTAAGACTTTTTAAGACCTTTTTAACCTCTTAACTCCCGCCTGAACCGAGAGGATCTTTTTCTTCACGTCATCACTTTTTTTTCCATCTTTTTTTTTTGGGTATTCGACTCATTTTTGTAACTTTTTTGTCATTTTTTTATTTTATTTTTTTGTCACATTTTTGTCATTTTTTCATCATTTTTTTTAATCACATTTTTCTCGCATTTTTTGGTCATATTTTTATCACATTTTTTCATCATTTTTTATCACATTTTGTCACATTTTTAATCACATTTTTGTCTTTATTTTGTCATTTTTTTATCACATTTTTTGTCATTTTTTTGTCAATTTTTAGGTCAAATTTTTATCAATTTTTTTGACATTTTTTTGTCATTTTTTTGTCACATTTGTCATTTTTTGGTCAAATTTTTTATCACATTTTTGTCAATTTCTTGTAACATTTTTGCCACTTTTTCATAAATTTTTTGTCACATTTCCATCATTGTTTTCGTCTCAGTTTTGTTGCTTTTTTCCAGTCAGGGCTTCAACAGTCAGAGCTTCAACAGTCAGGGCTTCAACAGTCAGGGCTTCAACAGTCAGGGCTTCAACAGTCAGAGCTTCAACAGTCAGAGCTTCAACAGTCAGGGCTTCAGCAGTCAGGGCTTCAGCGTCAATTTTTGTAACTTTTTTGTCAAATTTTATCAATTTTTGTCCTTTTTTCGTCAATTTTTTTAAAATCAAATTTTAGTCATTTTTTATCCAATTTTTATCACATTTTTGTAATTTTTTCGTCAATTTCTTGTGACATTTTTGCCACTTTTTCAAACATTTTTCGTCACTTTTTTGTCACATTTCCATCTTTGTTTTCGTCTCAGTTTTGTTGCTTTTTTCCAGTCAGAGCTTCAACAGTCAGAGCTTCAACAGTCAGAGCTTCAACAGTCAGGGCTTCAACAGTCAGGGCTTCAACAGTCAGAGCTTCAACAGTCAGAGCTTCAACAGTCAGAGCTTCAACAGTCAGAGCTTCAACAGTCAGAGCTTCAACAGTCAGAGCTTCAACAGTCAGAGCTTCAACAGTCAGGGCTTCAACAGTCAGGGCTTCAACAGTCAGAGCTTCAACAGTCAGAGCTTCAACAGTCAGAGCTTCAACAGTCAGAGCTTCAACAGTCAGAGCTTCAACAGTCAGAGCTTCAACAGTCAGAGCTTCAACAGTCAGAGCTTCAACAGTCAGGGCTTCAACAGTCAGGGCTTCAACAGTCAGAGCTTCAACAGTCAGAGCTTCAACAGTCAGAGCTTCAACAGTCAGGGCTTCAACAGTCAGAGCTTCAACAGTCAGAGCTTCAACAGTCAGAGCTTCAACAGTCAGAGCTTCAACAGTCAGGGCTTCAACAGTCAGAGCTTCAACAGTCAGGGCTTCAACAGTCAGAGCTTCAACAGTCAGAGCTTCAACAGTCAGGGCTTCAACAGTCAGGGCTTCAGCGTCATTTTTTCGTCCATTTTTTGTCACATTTTTGTCATTTTTTTGGTCATTTTTTGTCAAATTCTTGGTCATTTTTTGTCAAATTCTTGTAAAATTTTTGTCACATTTTTGTCATTTTTTTGTCACTTTTTTAATAATTTTTAGTCATTTTTTCCGTCAATTTTTTGTCAATTTCTTGTGACATTTTTGCCACTTTTTTGTAACTTTTTTGTAATTTTTTTTGTCAAATTTTTATCAATTTTTTGTATTTTTTTGTAACATTTTGTCATTTTTTCGTCCATTTTTTGTCACATTTTCGTCAATTTTTTTGTCACATTTTATCAATTTTTGTCCTTTTTTCGTCCATTTTTTAAAAATCAAATTTTAGTCATTTTTTATCAAATTTTTATCACATTTTTGTATTTTTTTTGTCACATTTTTGTAATTTTTTCGTCAATTTCTTGTGACGTTTTTGCCACTTTTTCATAAATTTTTCGTCACTTTTTTGTCACATTTCCATCTTTGTTTTCGTCTCAGTTTTGTTGCTTTTTTCCAGTCAGGGCTTCAACAGTCAGAGCTTCAACAGTCAGGGCTTCAACAGTCAGAGCTTCAGCAGTCAGAGCTTCAACAGTCAGAGCTTCAGCATCAGCGGAAAGAATCTCTCTCCAAACAAACCCCAGAGTCCGAGTCGAGCCGAAGCCCTTTGGAAACAGCAGCGCACTTATCCAGGGCAGTGACAAAAATGACAAAAATCTCAATATTTTGGGGACTTTCTCGACAAAGCTATAGTTTAGCAAAAAACAGGGAATCTGCAGAGTTGGACAAGTCAAATTTAAGGCTTTTTAAGACCTTTTTAACCTCTTAACTCCCGCCTGAACCGAGAGGATCTTTTTCTTCACGTCATCACTTTTTTTTCCATCTTTTTTTTTTGGGTATTCGACTCATTTTTGTAACTTTTTTGTCATTTTTTTATTTTATTTTTTTGTCACATTTTTGTCATTTTTTCATCATTTTTTTTAATCACATTTTTCTCGCATTTTTTGGTCATATTTTTATCACATTTTTTCATCATTTTTTATCACATTTTGTCACATTTTTAATCACATTTTTGTCTTTATTTTGTCATTTTTTTATCACATTTTTTGTCATTTTTTTGTCAATTTTTAGGTCAAATTTTTATCAATTTTTTTGACATTTTTTTGTCATTTTTTTGTCACATTTGTCATTTTTTGGTCAAATTTTTTATCACATTTTTGTCAATTTCTTGTAACATTTTTGCCACTTTTTCATAAATTTTTTGTCACATTTCCATCATTGTTTTCGTCTCAGTTTTGTTGCTTTTTTCCAGTCAGGGCTTCAACAGTCAGGGCTTCAACAGTCAGGGCTTCAACAGTCAGAGCTTCAACAGTCAGAGCTTCAACAGTCAGGGCTTCAACAGTCAGGGCTTCAACAGTCAGGGCTTCAACAGTCAGAGCTTCAACAGTCAGAGCTTCAACAGTCAGAGCTTCAACAGTCAGGGCTTCAACAGTCAGGGCTTCAACAGTCAGAGCTTCAACAGTCAGGGCTTCAACAGTCAGAGCTTCAACAGTCAGAGCTTCAACAGTCAGAGCTTCAACAGTCAGAGCTTCAACAGTCAGGGCTTCAACAGTCAGGGCTTCAACAGTCAGGGCTTCAACAGTCAGAGCTTCAACAGTCAGAGCTTCAACAGTCAGAGCTTCAACAGTCAGAGCTTCAACAGTCAGAGCTTCAACAGTCAGAGCTTCAACAGTCAGGGCTTCAACAGTCAGGGCTTCAACAGTCAGAGCTTCAACAGTCAGAGCTTCAACAGTCAGAGCTTCAACAGTCAGGGCTTCAACAGTCAGGGCTTCAACAGTCAGGGCTTCAACAGTCAGAGCTTCAACAGTCAGAGCTTCAACAGTCAGAGCTTCAACAGTCAGAGCTTCAACAGTCAGAGCTTCAACAGTCAGGGCTTCAGCAGTCAGGGCTTCAGCGTCAATTTTTGTAACTTTTTTGTCAAATTTTATCAATTTTTGTCCTTTTTTCGTCAATTTTTTTAAAATCAAATTTTAGTCATTTTTTATCCAATTTTTATCACATTTTTGTAATTTTTTCGTCAATTTCTTGTGACATTTTTGCCACTTTTTCAAACATTTTTCGTCACTTTTTTGTCACATTTCCATCTTTGTTTTCGTCTCAGTTTTGTTGCTTTTTTCCAGTCAGAGCTTCAACAGTCAGAGCTTCAACAGTCAGAGCTTCAACAGTCAGGGCTTCAACAGTCAGGGCTTCAACAGTCAGAGCTTCAACAGTCAGAGCTTCAACAGTCAGAGCTTCAACAGTCAGAGCTTCAACAGTCAGAGCTTCAACAGTCAGAGCTTCAACAGTCAGAGCTTCAACAGTCAGGGCTTCAACAGTCAGGGCTTCAACAGTCAGAGCTTCAACAGTCAGGGCTTCAACAGTCAGAGCTTCAACAGTCAGAGCTTCAACAGTCAGAGCTTCAACAGTCAGAGCTTCAACAGTCAGAGCTTCAACAGTCAGAGCTTCAACAGTCAGGGCTTCAACAGTCAGAGCTTCAGCAGTCAGAGCTTCAACAGTCAGGGCTTCAACAGTCAGAGCTTCAACAGTCAGAGCTTCAACAGTCAGAGCTTCAACAGTCAGGGCTTCAACAGTCAGAGCTTCAACAGTCAGAGCTTCAACAGTCAGGGCTTCAGCGTCATTTTTTCGTCCATTTTTTGTCACATTTTTGTCATTTTTTTGGTCATTTTTTGTCAAATTCTTGTAAAATTTTTGTCACATTTTTGTCATTTTTTTGTCACTTTTTTATCAATTTTTGTCCTTTTTTCGTCAATTTTTTTAAAATCAAATTTTAGTCATTTTTTATCCAATTTTTATCACATTTTTGTAATTTTTTCGTCAATTTCTTGTGACATTTTTGCCACTTTTTCAAACATTTTTCGTCACTTTTTTGTCACATTTCCATCTTTGTTTTCGTCTCAGTTTTGTTGCTTTTTTCCAGTCAGAGCTTCAACAGTCAGAGCTTCAACAGTCAGAGCTTCAACAGTCAGGGCTTCAACAGTCAGGGCTTCAACAGTCAGAGCTTCAACAGTCAGAGCTTCAACAGTCAGGGCTTCAACAGTCAGGGCTTCAACAGTCAGAGCTTCAACAGTCAGGGCTTCAACAGTCAGGGCTTCAACAGTCAGGGCTTCAACAGTCAGAGCTTCAACAGTCAGAGCTTCAACAGTCAGAGCTTCAACAGTCAGGGCTTCAACAGTCAGGGCTTCAACAGTCAGGGCTTCAACAGTCAGAGCTTCAACAGTCAGGGCTTCAACAGTCAGGGCTTCAACAGTCAGGGCTTCAACAGTCAGGGCTTCAACAGTCAGGGCTTCAACAGTCAGGGCTTCAACAGTCAGGGCTTCAACAGTCAGGGCTTCAACAGTCAGGGCTTCAACAGTCTGAGCTTCAACAGTCAGGGCTTCAACAGTCAGGGCTTCAACAGTCAGAGCTTCAACAGTCAGGGCTTCAGCATCAGCGTGAAGAATCTCTCTCCAAACAAACCCCAGAGTCAG
>NW_027639225.1:0-6000 GCF_951799975.1 Gobius niger | reverse complement strand
GCTACTACTAGAGGCAAACACTATTATGAGCAAAAGACACATGGTGTTCACCTGTATCCAGGTAACAGAGTCCTCCTTCGCAACTTCAAAGAGAGAGGGGGGCCTGGTAAACTCTGGTCATGCTGTGTACGTGATAATTGCCCAGAAAAGTCCTGACATGCCTGGTTATGAAATTAAGCCAGAACAAGGAGGTCAAAGTCGCAGAGTGCACAGAAACCTACTCCGCCCATGTGACAGCTTACCTGAGGAAAGACTGGACAACAAACAGCAGAACAAACAAAAGAAGGACACAAACTAAAGTAAGGAGACAAACAGAGGCATTACAAGAGAACACAGACACAGACAGTGATGAAGAAGGTGCTCTTGTCTGGGGATCTGCCTGCCGATTTGTGAGGAAAGCAGAGCTCAGGTGCACTCCTTACCTGAGCCGGAGCAGCAGCTGGAGAAACCCCAGGCGGAGGGCTCTCAGACGATGGTCTACTGGCAGCAGACGGAGAGGCGGGCCAGGAGCAGCTCAGCGACCACCCTTCGGAGGTAGGTGCAGCCCAGCAGAAAGACAGAGACTCTGTTGTGCAGGGGTCGACATCTTTTACCCACATATACCCTCAGAGGGAGTGGTGCCGGCCCCAGGTCCTCTCCTATGACCAGCTCGGACCCCCGACCGTGAGACCTGTGGGTATGGACTGCGTCGAGCTCACAGAGACTCTGGAGACCATGGGCATCTGATGCCACGCAAGCAGCTTATTGAAGACTAGTAGAGTGACACAGACACTATAAGACTGCAACAAGAAATGCTAGTTATTGAGAAAATGCTGAAGTGCAACTCAGAAAGACTAAGTTATATAATATAAGTTATATTGCACATATGCAACAGCGTCTGAAATGGTAAAAGACAAAGTGATCAAGTTTAAAGTTCCGTTAATGTGTCTGGTTACAATGGTGCAAGGTATTATTCAAAGTAAGGTGAACTTGTTTATTCATCTTGAGAAAAAATGTGGTTATTCCAACAGAAATATACATTAAAAAATGTTAGTATTACTTGGTATGGAATTCAAATTGTCTACTAAAAGGTAATTGCAAGTTATTTCCTATAAGCGATGCTAGAAATGTGATATATAACCACCAGATAAACTCAAGGGACACACAAAGAAATTAGCATTGTTTTTTTTTATTAAGCAGGGGAGGGTGTGGCCTCCAGGACTGTTTAAGTATATTTAAGTTCATTTTATCGATTACTAATGTTTATTTTGGCTGTGTACAATTGACCTGTTAAGGTGTCATTTCTGGTGCTATGCTAATTTGTGCCACAAGATGGCAGTAGTGGCCGGTGGGTAGGAAACTGACTTCCCAGGTCTCTTGCAGAGTTAGCTCAGTTCTGCATAAGGTTTTCAACTGAAGTCAGCAAAGGCAAAGCCACATCTGCCTGTCAGCCTGTGTCTGTCTTCACGGGGGGAACACCTGGAACTCACAGTGGCCAGAGAGAAAGGAAAGAAAATTCCTTTCTCTCTGGGGGGACTGGGGGGACCAACTATGAAGTATTACACTGTTTATATTAATTATTTTAATCCTACAAATATGTGGTGCCCAGACACTACAGACCGTGACAGACATCGACTGCAGTGCATTGTGCTGCTGCAGAGAAGGGGACTGGCTGTGAGCTCCCATCTCTCAAGGACTTGTACTCCTCCAGCACCTGGAGGCGTGTGGGCCAGATCACAGCTGACCCTTCTCACCCTGGACACGGACTATTCACCCCTCTCCCCTCAGGCAGGAGGTCTATCCAGACCCATACCTCATGAATGTTCTGCTCTATTGCTCTATATGGTATGTCCACACTCATATTTGCTGCTAACACTCGATGCACCTTTACATCTGTAAATACACTCACACCGTTACCCGCATACCCTTATAGTCTTATCGTTTAGTGTTGTTTTTTTTCTGTTTATTTATTTGATAGGGACAGTTGCACATGAGCACTGTAAATATGCCATATTATAGCAGGGATGCTAATTTCCATCTGTAGTTCCTAGGCCGGCAACACATACACCATCCATCCATCCATCCATCCATCCATCCATCCATCCATCCATCCATCCATCCATCCATTTTCTTCCGCTGTATCCGGGGCCGGGTCGCGGGGGCAGCAGCCTCAGCAGAGATGCCCAAACTTCCCGATCCACACACACCTCCTCCAGCTGTTCTGACCCTGAGGCCACACCAGGCCAGCTCGGAGACATAGTCCCACCAGCGTGTCCTGGGTCTTCCACAAGGCCTTGTCCCACATACACATATCAACCCACATATCAACACATACACAATTTACAATTCACAAAATGTGACAACAATCACTATAAATGCAGTAAAAACTAAAAGTGTTCACAGGCCTGATTTTCCTTTAGCCACAGTTTAAAACGTGCTTTAAAAGTGGCCAGAGTTGGAGTCTCTCTTTCTAAAATAAAGGGAGACTATTCCAGTACTTGGTGCCTTTTACAGAGAGCACAGTCTGTCCACAGGAGCTTTGCTTATATGGAACCTCAGTCTCCTCGAGTCCATGCAATACTTTGTATACAAGGCAACCATATTTAAAATGAATGAAATGATCAAAATTGAGCAAATCATGCTTCTCTAAGACAGTGGAGTGGTTAAAGGAGAACGGTTTCTTGTTATGTGTTATATGTTTTATGTTTCATGTTGCACGATCCTAGTTGTGAACCTGTTTATAATCATTGCAATAAAAACAATTATGATTCCAAACCTGGACTAAAAATTAAAAAATTAAAAATGAGACTGAGAGTCGTCCAGATCAGCACAATCCCAGGTTCATATACGGACTGATCCCAGAGAGGAGCCTCCGGGCAGTTATTCCGTTTAAGCCCCGGAGGGGAAAAAATCCTAAAAACATTAGATTTTTATTCCAAATGAAACGAAGCCAGGGATGTAGAGAAGAGACCCCCGGTCACACTGATAAGCGGGTTGATACGACCCCGTTTCGGGAATTAATTAACCTTTTGAAATCCAAAAATGAGCTTTAAACCAATAGTAACCAGGATTGTAGAGCGGAGTTCCCCCGGTCACGCTGAGGTGCGTGGCCTGCTCTTTTTGGGAAGTTATTAATGTTTTAAGCCCAAAGTACAGCTTGAGGTGGGCCGATCCAACACCGTTAAGGCCATTTTTAAAGGGTTTTAGAGTCCGGAACATTGGAGTTACATTTGCTCTTTCGCCACTTCCCCACTTAGTCCAAAAAGTACATGGTCCGGTAGGGGAGAGCACGCTGATGTGTGGCCGGGCTGTGCGACTCTTTTCGGAGTAGATGTTGTTGTTTTAAGCCGCAGAGAGGGAAAAAAATGGAAAATGACTTTTAATCCAACCAAAAAGTATAGGGGATGTAGACTCCCCCGAACATGGCTCAGTTGGATCACAACTGACTCGAACTAGCTGTGTCTGCATGTCCAAATTACTCCCTGTGTAGTGGTCACGCCATGTTGTAGGGATGTCTGAATGTCCAGACAGAAAAAAGTAGTGCACTTAAAGGAACAGGCCACCGTTTTTACATACTGAGACATGTTCTTACCTTAGCTGTGACGAGTTCTTTAGGACCTGTCTGATCTTCAGTCACGTAAACACAGCGCAGACGGCGTTAGCATTTAGCCTCTCCCTCTCTCCTCTATAGCTCCAAAACAGGTGAAGATAGAAGCTACCAAGCTCTTCCACGTTTTCCCTATTTAAATATGGTTACGTGAAGTGTTAGACTACAAAGTATAATTACACAAAATTAAACAATGTGGATTTTCTAAGCGGATAAAAGGGGGAACTATATTGTAAGGCGGAATAATACCAGGAGTAGTTAGAAATCCGCGCAGTAATCTTCACTTTACTGCGCAGTAATCTTCACTTTACTGTGCGGATGCCAAATTACTCCTGGTATTATTACGCCTTACAATATAGTTCCCACCCTTTCATCCACATTGTTTAATTGTGTGTAATTATACTTTGTAGTGGAACACTTCACGTAACCATATTTAAATAGGGAAAACGTGGAAGAGCTTGGTAGCTTCTATCTTGACCTGTTTTGGAGCTATAGAGGAGAGAGGGAGAGGCTAAATGCTAACGCCGTCTGCGCTGTGTTTACGTGACTGAAGATCAGACAGGTCCTAAAGAACTCGTCACAGCTCAGGTAAGAACATATCTCAGTTTGTAAAAACAGTGGCCTATTCCTTTAACATTTCCCCAAATGCATTCTGAAATGTAGTGAGCACAATGCATTGTGGGAGTCGGAGGAGAACAGCCGACAGTTTAAGCTAAACACAACACAACTGAATGAAAACAGCTGTTTCAGTCATGTGCTGCGTCTGGAATATAAACGGTTACGGTGAAAACGTTACTTACCTTTAGCTCAAGCTGTTAAAGGGACTATACAGAAAAAGTGTCAATATAAAGTATTTTCCTCCCCCTACATGTTCCAACAATGTCCTAATGTGTAGAATGAGCCCAGACCTGTTCACCACAGCTGCCTCTAAAATCCTGCACTGTCACTCAGAAAGGCGTCTAATTCGGGTCTGAAGTGCCGTCATGCACGAGCAAAGGTGCAGTTACACGTATGACCTGAGGTGGCAGTAGTGAGTATAAAATGCAACTTGCATCTAGCCCCTTTAAATGATCAAAATCTCTATCAGATATCGCTTCTTCTAGTAACAAAAATCCAAGCCGTTTTCTTCATTCATGTATAATCCATGTGAAATAAAACCTATCTTGGTTGATACTTTTGTTTATTATTTTAACATCAGGCTGACCTACTTTCTGCACGCCTCAGCACATGTGACGTCACACGGCAGGGAGAAATCTGTGGGCTATGTGTCCAAATCACCACAAACAATCAGTGAGTAAATAATCTATGTAGGCTTCTAAATGAGTGGTTAGGGACCAGGGTGGACATTTGAACACAGCCACTGTCTGCAGAAATGTGCCTGTTTAGCTCTTGGAAGATCCTCAGTCAGGAGGTTCACTCACTTATTTCATGCTGTCCTGTGAATATTTACATGTTATAGCCAATACAAATATGACAACATGTAATTGTTTGGGTGGTATTAGTTTAAACAGACACTGTATATTCATTCTTTTGATTTCAATAAAATCAGACCATATTTTATGACCAAATTTAGGCAGAAATGTGAGAATATATGTATATATAAGTACAGGAGTAAATAGTAACAACATGTCTGTAGTCTGTGTGTTCTGCTCTACTGTACTTTACTTCCACCGTCAAACTGCACTGAGCAGTCAATCATTTAATAAAAGTTCATGTATTCAGAAGTAAACTCTGCTTTGAGTAGATTTGTTTTATTTGTTCATGAAAATAGAGGATTTCCATGAAATAAGATGGTATTGGTGAACGATAATCACAGTGGCATTGATTTTTGGGTCCTAAAACTATTTAAAAAAAAAAATATGTGTGAATCCAAAACTGGTGAGTGTGCATGTCAAGGAGGTCCTCTAGGACGGATACAGAGAAATGGTTTCATATCTGAAGCAAATGATGTTGGTACTAGGGCTGCAACTATGAGTATCTGGTAACTGATTCATCTGCCAATGAGGACATGTTGGATTAAAGTGAATGTTTGTAGGAGGTTCTTCAAAATCATTAGAGCTGAACTTGTTTTGTTCAAAGCTGCATCTGCGGCCATTCCTCATTTGAAAGCTAAGAACCTTTATTTTTTCATTTTTATTTATTTGATAGGGACAATGCATATTGATGAACAGTTGCACATGAGCACTGTAAATATGCCAGATTATAGCGGGGATGCTAGTTTCCCTCTGTAGTCCCAGGCAGCACATACACCTCTGGGGTTCAAAGCGTTAACACCTGGAGGCTGCACTGGCACTGACTGGGACTTTATTGGGGACAGAGCTGGAATTGAAGTTTATTTCTGAGTTAATTCTGCTTTTTGATTGGATAATGATTGTCCTGAGGCACAGACAGATCATTTATGAAATGTAAAATGT
>NW_027639226.1:0-22701 GCF_951799975.1 Gobius niger | reverse complement strand
GTAGGAAACTATGTTCGGTTTGTGAGACACCCTGCTACGTGTGGACGGGGCCTCAGTCGGTCTGAAAGAACCTACGTCGAGTTATCGAGGCAACAACGATGTAAACGAAAGACCCTGAACAGCAACAGCGAAAGAGGCTTTAAACAGATCTAAGCCACGGAGAAGAATCATTACTACAAGACCCTCAGTGATGAATGTAAGTCACACACGCACGAAGATCCCTCTGCAAAAACCTTCAATACTGGAAAGACTGGAGTCTGTAGGAGCGACTTAAGTGAAGCCCAAAGACTGAAAGAATCGCAGTCGTTTGTTAATCGTGGCTGTTTGCACCCCCTCCCCCTGAAACAGCCCCCTCCCCCTGAAACAGCCCCCGCCCCCTGAAACAGCCCACTCCCTCTGGCTTAATCCCACAGACGGTAAAGGCGAGGGTTAAATCCCAAACGTCCAGGATTCATGTCGTTAATGGGGAGGGTCCGGGGGGGGATCGGTGATTACGGACGAAGACTTTCACCCGGATTACAGACGTCCTGATGCTGTCGAGGGTTTTCTCTGTCGGACTCATGAACACGGGTATTTTACAGAAGGGTTTATTGGCTTTACCCCAATCAAAAAGCTTCTTGGGAGAAAAGCACCAAAACAGCCACAAAAAATGAGAAGAAAACAAGGATGTAAACGCGACAAAGTGACAAAAATGTGACAAAAATGTGACAAAAATGTGACAAAAATTCAACAAAAATGTGACAAAATTCAACAAAAATGTGACAAAAATTCAACAAAAATTCAACAAAAAATGTGACAAAAATTCAACAAAAATGTGACAAAATTCAACAAAAATTCAACAAAATTTCAACAAAAATGTGACAAAATTCAACAAAAATGTGACAAAATTCAACAAAAATGTGACAAAATGTGACAAAAATTCAACAAAAAATGTGACAAAATTCAACAAAAATGTGACAAAAATTCAACAAAAATTCAACAAAAAATGTGACAAAAATTCAACAAAAATGTGACAAAAATTCAACAAAAATTTAACAAAATTTCAACAAAAATGTGACAAAATTCAACAAAAATGTGACAAAATTCAACAAAAATGTGACAAAATTCAACAAAAATGTGACAAAATTCAACAAAAATGTGACAAAAATTCAACAAAAATTCAACAAAAATGTGACAAAATTCAACAAAAATGTGACAAAAATTCAACAAAAATGTGACAAAAATTCAACAAAAATGTGACAAAAATTCAACAAAAATGTGACAAAAATGTGACAAAAATTCAACAAAAAATCAACAAAAAATCAACAAAAAATGTGACAAAAATTCAACAAAAAATGTGACAAAAATTCAACAAAAATGTGACAAATATTCAACAAAAATGTGACAAATATTCAACAAAAATGTGACAAAAATGTGACAAAAATGTGACAAAAATTCAACAAAAATTCAACAAAAATGTGACAAAAATGTGACAAAAATTCAACAAAAATGTGACAAAATTCAACAAAAATGTGACAAAAATGTGACAAAAATGTGACAAAAATTCAACAAAAATGTGACAAAAATTCAACAAAAATGTGACAAAAATTCAACAAAAATGTGACAAAAATTCAACAAAAAATGGTCCCTTTGAGCGGGGATTATATCACTCAGATGTGTTTTAGATAATTAATATTACAACGCAAATACAAACCAAATCCTCCGCACAACGTCTGCTCCAAACTACAAACCCAGCACCACAGCCTGTTTCTGTTTCTCCGTGTTTACAGCAGGAGAACATGTGAACAAACACGGAGTCTCCTCAGAGTTGGCCTCACCTGTTTCTGCAGCCGCTCGCCCTCCTCCCGCTCTCTCCTCTCCGTCTGCTCCCGCTCTCGCTCGTCCTCTTGTTGCTGAGCCTCGTCTCTCAGTCTCTGCTGCTCGGCCATGAACCGCGCCTCCTCCTCTCGACGCTTACGCTCCTCGGCCTCTCGAGCCGCGGCCTCCTCCCGCAGAACCCTACGAGAACGTACGAGAACAACGGCGCCGTTCACACTCAGGAAGGAGAGTTACATCTGTGAACATCAGTCTGAAGACCTGACAGTGAGGAGTCTAATGGAGCCACTGAAGGTCAGATGTTGTTAACCTCTAACCACCGCCTAAACCAAATGCATTCTGTCCTCTTTTGGCTTATGGCTCTTTTTTCTTTTTTCCATTTTTGTTGAATTTTTGTCACATTTTTGTCACATTTTTGTCACATTTTTGTCACATTTTTGTCACATTTTTGTTGAATTTTTGTCACATTTTTGTCACATTTTAGTTGAATTTTTGTTGAATTTTTGTTGAATTTTTGTTAATTTTTTGTCACTTTTTTGTTGAATTTTTGTCACTTTTTTGTCACTTTTTTGTTGAATTTTTGTCATTTTTTGTTGAATTTTTGTTGAATTTTTGTTGAATTTTTGTCACTTTTTTGTCACTTTTTTGTTGAATTTTTGTCACATTTTTGTTGAATTTTTGTTGAATTTTTGTTGAATTTTTGTTGAATTTTTGTCACATTTTTGTTGAATTTTTGTCACATTTTTGTTGAATTTTTGTTGAATTTTTGTTAATTTTTTGTCACTTTTTTGTTGAATTTTTGTCACTTTTTTGTCACTTTTTTGTTGAATTTTTGTCATTTTTTGTTGAATTTTTGTTGAATTTTTGTTGAATATTTGTTGAATTTTTGTTGAATTTTTGTTGAATTTTTGTCACTTTTTTGTTGAATTTTTGTCACATTTTTGTTGAATTTTTGTCACTTTTTTGTTGAATTTTTGTTGAATTTTTGTCAATTTTTTGTCACTTTTTTGTTGAATTTTTGTCAATTTTTTGTCACATTTTTGTTGAATTTTTGTCATTTTTTGTTGAATTTTTGTCACTTTTTTGTTGAATTTTTGTCACATTTTTGTCACTTTGTTGCGTTTACATCCTTTTTTTCTTCTCATTTTTTGTGGCTGTTTTGGTGCTTTTTCCCAAGAAGCTTTTTGATTAGGGTAAAGCCAAACTGGAGAAAATGGGATCTGTTCTTGTGGGAGTTAAGAGGTTAACGAGTGGAATGAAAACGGCCCTAAAGTCTGAGGGACTGGACTGAGCTCCTTCTTACTTAGTTTATTATGATAATTCCTAAGTTCTAATCTGTGTTTTATCTCTGCTCCTCTGACTCCTCCCTCGTGACCTCTGACCTCGTGGCCTCACCTGTGACTCCTCCCTCGTGACCTCTGACCTCGTGGCCTCACCTGTGACTCCTCCCCTCGTGGCCTCACCTGTGACTCCTCCCTCGTGACCTCCTCCCTCGTGGCCTCACCTGTTCCGGGCCTCCTGCTCCTGCCGCTCCTGCTCCTCCCTCTCGCGCTGCTCTCTGGCCTGGCGCCGCTTCTCCGTCAGCGCTCGAGCCGCCTCCTCGGGGTTGTTGGTGCCGGCGCTCGGCCTGGCGGTGCCGGCGCTCGGGGCGGGCGTCTGGGGGGCGGCCTGCGGAGGGGGGGGGCTGGGACCGGAGGAGGAGACCGGGTCTGCGGCCGGGACAGACGGGGTGGACGGGGCGGTGGACGGGGCGGTGGAGGGGGCAGAGGAGGGGGCAGTGGAGGGGGTGGTGGAGGGGGTGGTTGGGCGGGCAGAGGAGGGGGCGGTTGCAGAGGTAGTGGAGGGGGTGGTGGGGGTGGAGGTGGTGACTGGGGGGCTGCAGGAGGGAGGCGTCACTGGAGCGGACGACACGACGATGGCCGGGACTTTAGCAGCGTCTGGAACCACACCAGAAGCTACAGGTTATGAAGAAGTTAAAGTGGAAACTAAACCAGACAGTACTTGGGCTTTGAGTAAATATCAATACCCGAAACCACAAGACCTCCTTAGAAGGTCTGTAGATCAGTGGTTTCCAGCCCCTCCTGAGGCGACTTCAGTAAAGCACACAAAATAAATACAGCCGGGGTCGGCAAGTTTGTGTCACGAACGGCCGGTTTTCATCATCGCCAAAACACCGAGGGCCGAACCTCACTATTGTTGCTAAGAACCCTTTTCTCCTAATGCCAATGTTTCACATCAGTGGTTCTAAAGTGGTCCGGCTCCGAGACCCGCCATTACCTTAATGACGAGCTGCGACCCAAATAAAACTGTACTTTGTCATATATCGTATAAAATATTGCATTTACTGCACGTTTTTACTGAACAAGCCGTAGATTTGCTTTTAAGACTGAAATTATCATCAAAACAACCCAATAATTCAAATGTGAACAGACTCCAGTGTGTTTCCGAGTAGTTTCAGATGGAAAATATTGAAAAGAAAAGTTCCCGTCGGCTCGCGGCCCACTTTTGAGTCCCCGACCCACCAGTTGAGAATCACTGTTTTACATTATTATGACCAAGTGGGATGTTCTGCAAAGACATTTAAAAAATACACCAGAAAAAGACACTATTTCTCGTATTTTTAGAGAACTTTAACAGGTATTTGATCCCTTATTTGCATAATCATATTTCTCAAAATCATATTGGGGGCCAGAGGCTCTGTGCTGGAGGGCCGGATTTGGACCCCGGGCCTGATGTTGCCTACCCCTGAAATACAGTATCTCGTCATTTATACATTATCAAAATGAACTCAAGCAAGGGGAGATAAAGTCGTCCTAGAGACACTGTTTACCAGGTGTCTTTTGGAGTCACCCCCGGCCACCAGGGGGCGGTATCACAGCAACGTTAAAGACCAAAGAGAAGAGCTTTCCTCCCATTGAGAAGAGGTTTGAATGAAACTTCACTAAGTCTGGGAGACGAACCTGTGACACTGAACAAGCTCGAACAGTGGCCTCAGCCCGACACGTCTCTCCCCCCCCTGACGATGTGGCGGTTGCCATGGAAACACTCACCCTTGCTCTCCTCCGGTTGCCGCGGTTTCGCCTCCTCGCCCGTCTCCGCGGTGACCGGAGAGACCGCGGTGGCCGGCGTCTGGACCCGGGCCGGCGTTTGGGACCGTTTGGGGCGGGGCTTGGTCCCGGAGGAGGACGGGGCCTTCTTCACCGGGGCGGACGATTGGACGAGAGGAGACAGGGGGCGGGACTTCGGGGGAGCGGGCGACGGAGGCCGGTTTTTAGGTTTAGACGAACTGAAGGAGAGACAAAAACACGGATAAATAATGACCTGGAGTTTGATTCATGTGATAGTTAGAACTGAAGGAGAGACAAAAACACGGATAAATAATGACCTGGAGTTTGATTCATGTGATAGTTATAACTAAAGGATGAACAAAAACACGGATAAATAATGACCTGGAGTTTGATACATGTGATAGTTATAACTGAAGGAGGAACAAAAACACGGATAAATAATGACCTGGAGTTTGATTCATGTGATAGTTAGAACTGAAGGAGGAACAAAAACACGGATAAATAATGACCTGGAGTTTGATTCATGTGATAGTTATAACTAAAGGAGGAACAAAAACATGGATAAATAATGACCTGGAGTTTGATTCATGTGATAGTTATAACTAAAGGAGGAACAAAAACATGGATAAATAATGACCTGGAGTTTGATACATGTGATAGTTATAACTAAAGGATGAACAAAAACACGGCTAAATAATGACCTGGAGTTTGATTCATGTGATAGTTATAACTGAAGTGTAAACTTTTTAATTTTTTGGTGCTACATGTAATTAGCATGTAGCACCTGAACAGGTTAAGCTCAAATAAACTAAACTAGACTAAACATGAAGCTCCGTTACCCGCCGTCCGGTCGGGTTCTCCGGTTGGTGGTTGCCGTGGGCGACGGCGTCTGTCTCTTCTTCTGTGTTTTCTCTTTGGACAGAGCGTTTTTCTCCTTCTCGTTCTCCCGCTCTTTGTCCTTCTTCTCCTTCTTCTTCTTTTCCACCTAAAAAAACAACAACACGTTTAACCCGGAGGTAATTTGGCATCCGCGCAGTAAAGTGAAGATATTACTGCGCGGATTTCGAACTACTCCTGGTATTATTACGCCTTACAATATAGTTCCCCCTTTATCCGCTTAGAAAATCCACAATGTTTAATTTTGTGTAATTATACTTTGTAGTGGAACACTTCACGTAACCATATTTAAATAGTGAAAACGTGGAAGAGCTTGGGAGCTTCTATCTTGACCTGCTGTGTTTACGTGACAGAAAAATTACAAAAAAGTGACAAAAAGACGACTTTTTCCCACATTGTTGCCGCATTTTTTATCGCAAAAAATGACAAAAATGTGACAGAAAAACTGACAAAAATGTGATGAAAATTTAGATGAAAAAGTGAGAAAAAAGGAACAAAAATATGACAAAAAAGTGACAGAAAAAGTGACAAAAACTGATGAAAAAATGTGATGAAAATGTTGATGGAAAAGTGATAAAAAAGGAACAAAAATGTGACAAAAAAGTGATAAAAAAGATGACTTTTTCCCACATTGTAGCCGCGTTTTTGTCACTTTTTCGTCGCAAAAAATGACAAAAGTGAAGATTACTGCGCGGATTTCGAACTCCTCCTGGTATTATTACGCCTTACAATATAGTTCCCCCTTTTATCCGCTTAGAAAATCCACATTGTTTAATTGTGTGTAATTATACTTTGTAGTGGAACACTTCACGTAACCATATTTAAATAGGGAAAACGTGGAAGAGCTTGGTAGCTTCTATCTTGACCTGTTTTGGAGCTATAGAGGAGAGAGGGAGAGGCTAAATGCTAACGCCGTCTGCGCTGTGTTTACGTGACAAAAAAATTACAAAAAAGTGACAAAAATATGACTTTTTCCCACATTGTTGCCGCATTTTTTATCGCAAAAAATGACAAAAATGTGACCGAAAAACTGACAAAAATGTGATGAAAATTTAGATGAAAAAGTGAGAAAAAAGGAACAAAAATAGGACAAAAAATGACAAAAAAAACGATAAAAAAGTGACAGAAAAAGTGACAAAAACTGATGAAAAAATGTGATGAAAATTTAGATGAAAAAGTGAGAAAAAAGGAACAAAAATAGGACAAAAAATGACAAAAAAACGATAAAAAAGTGACAGAAAAAGTGACAAAAACTGATGAAAAAATGTGATGAAAATTTAGATGGAAAAGTGATAAAAAAGGAACAAAAATGTGACAAAAAAGTGATAAAAAAAGATGACTTTTTCCCACATTGTAGCCGCGTTTTTGTCACTTTTTCGTCGCAAAAAATGACAAAAGTGAAGATTACTGCGCGGATTTCGAACTACTCCTGGTATTATTACGCCTTACAATATAGTTCCCCCTTTTATCCGCTTAGAAAATCCACATTGTTTAATTTTGTGTAATTATACTTTGTAGTGGAACACTTCACGTAACTATATTTAAATAGGGGAAACGTGGAAGAGCTTGGTAGCTTCTATCTTGACCTGTTTTGGAGCTATAGAGGAGAGAGGGAGAGGCTAAATGCTAACGCCGTCTGCCCTGTGTTTACGTGACAAAAAAATGACAAAAAGTGACAAAAAGATGACTTTTTCCCACATTGTTGCCGCATTTTTTATCGCAAAAACTGACAAAAATGTGATGAAAATTTAGATGAAAAAGTGAGAAAAAAGGAACAAAAATATGACAAAAAATGACCAAAAAAACGATAAAAAAGTGACAGAAAAAGTGACAAAAACTGATGAAAAAATGTGATGAAAATGTTGATGGAAAAGTGATAAAAAAGGAACAAAAATGTGACAAAAAAGTGATAAAAAAAGATGACTTTTTCCCACATTGTAGCCGCGTTTTTGTCACTTTTTCGTCGCAAAAAATGACAAAAGTGAAGATTACTGCGCGGATTTCGAACTACTCCTGGTATTATTACGCCTTACAATATAGTTCCCCCTTTTATCCGCTTAGAAAATCCACATTGTTTAATTTTGTGTAATTATACTTTGTAGTGGAACACTTCACGTGACCATATTTAAATAGGGAAAACGTGGAAGAGCTTGGTAGCTTCTATCTTGACCTGTTTTGGAGCTATAGAGGAGAGAGGGAGAGGCTAAATGCTAACGCCGTCTGTGCTGTGTTTACGTGACTGAAGATCAAACAGGTCCTAAAGAACTCGTCACAGCTCAGGTAAGAACATATCTCAGAATGTAAAAACGGTGGCCTGTTCCTTTAAAGCAGTGGTTCTCAACCTTTTAGAGCCGCGACCCCCATTATAACAGTTAATTAGGATCGTGACCCCCACCCGGGTCAGACCATGGGAAACACAGGGACTTTAACCCCTTAACTCCCGCCTGAACCGAGCACATTTTCTCCAGTTTGGCTTTACCCCAGTCCAAAAGCTTCAGGAAAAAAGCTGTGAAAATAGCGACAGAACTGAGACGAAAACAATGATGGAAATGTGACAAAAAAGTGAGAAAACATTGGCAAAAAATTGGCGAAAAAATGACAAAAATGTGACAAAAAATGACAAAAAATTGATAAAAAATTGACGGAAAAATAAAAAAAAATTGATAAAAATTGGACAAAAAAATGACAAAAAATGACCAAAAAACGATGAAAAAGTAAAAAAAAAATGAGTTGAATACCCACAAAAAAATGATGGAAAAAAAATCTGATGACGTGAGGAAAAAGATCCTCTCGGTTCAGGCGGGAGTTAGAGGTTAACCTATAAAACACTTAAAAAACAAAGAAAAAACAATGGCTAAAACAAAAATAAATTAAATTTAGAGCAAATAATGGCACCCTGTTAAAATAGCATGTATGCTACGGCACCATGATAATAATATTAAAATATATATTTTATCTAGATGCTCTGGCGACCCCTCAAATTTGTCTCGCGACCCCCTAGTGGGTCCCGACCCCCAGGTTGAGAACCCCTGCTTTAAAGCACGGCGGTTACGTTCACCTAAACCTCCGCCTGTGCCTGTTTGGTCACGTGTTCTTACCGGCGTGGAGTTGCGGCGGCGCGGCGGCCTCTGGGTGATGTCGGGGGTGGAGGCGGAGGACAGTCTCCATCGCTCGGCGCTGTTCTGGTGCGAGCAGCTCAGCGGGCTGCAGGCTGCAAGACACGACCAGATCAAAACTGTTGTGTTCACTGGAAACTAATGTCAGGCTTTAATGGAACAAAACCAGTTTAAACGCAGATGTTTGTGGTTCCGGACAGTTTGAGGCGGGTCAATTTCTTTGCTTTTTAACACCATTAACGCCAGAAATGTAACTAATTAAAGCATTTATTATCACTGAAGACTGAGACTTTAAAGGGATATTTCAGGATTTTTGGGGCCTCATTTCCTCGTTATCCAGAGTGTTGCTGATTTATGGAGATATTTTTTTTGTAATTCAAGCAGTTCTTATGTTTGAAGAGTTTCGTGGCGCTAGGCTAATGCAAGGCTAGTGCATTTCTATGGTATCAGCTAGCCTGCATTAACCTCTTAACTCCCGCCTGAACCGAGAGGATTTTTTTCCTCACGTCATCAGATTTTTTTTCCATCATTTTTTTATTGGGTATTCAACTCATTTTTGCACCTTTTTTTGTCATTTTTTTGTCATTTTTTTGTCATTCTTTTGTCGTTTTTTTTTGTCATTTTTTTTGTCATTTTTTTGTCATTTTTTGGTCATTTTTTTGTCATTTTTTTGTCTTTTTTTGTCATTTTTTTGTCGTTTTTTTTGGTCATTTTTTTGGTCATTTTTTGTCATTTTTTTGTCATTTTTTTGTCATTTTTTGTCATTTTTTTGGTCATTTTTTTGTCAAATTTTTATCACATTTTTGTATTTCTTTCGTCCCATTTTTGACATTTTTCCGTCCATTTTTTGTCAATTTCTTGTGACATTTTTGCCACTTTTTCATCAATTTTTCGTCACTTTTTTGTCACATTTCCATCATTGTTTTCGTCTCAGTTCTGTCACTATTTTCTCACAGCTTTTTTCCAGAAGCTTTTGGATTGGGGTAAAACCAAACTGGAGAAAATGTGCTCGGTTCAGGTGGGAGTTAAGGGGTTTTTAACTGAGCGCATTTTCTCCAGTTTGGTTTTACCCAAATCGAAAACGTCACAGCCTCTAGGCCAGAGAAACGCCTCATTTGAAAGCTAAGACCCACAAAACTGACCATAACTATTTTATCGAGCTGGCCCCAATCCAAAAGCTTCTGGAAAAAAGGTGTGAAAATAGCAACAAAACTGAGACGAAAACAGTGATGGAAATGTGACAAAAAAGTGAGAAAACATTGACAAAAAAGTGACAAAAAACGGATGAAAAAGTGGGAAAAATGTGACAAAATATGACCAAAAAAAGAAAGAAAAAAAAGAAAAAAATGTGAGAAAAAATGACAAAAAAAGTGACGAAAAATGCATGAAAAAGTGGCAAAAATCTCACAAGGAATTGAAATGTGACAATTATTTTTTACAAAAATGTGATTAAAATTTGACAAAAAAAATGACAAAAAATAACAGAAAAAAAGAAGGAAAAAAAAGACAAAAATGTGACAAAAAATGACAAAAAAGTTACAAAAATGAGTTGAATACCCAACAAAAAAATGATGGAAAAAAAAATCTGATGACGTGAGAAAAAAGATCCTCTCAGTTCAGGCGGGAGTTAAGAGGTTAAAGCAGACTAGCTGATACAAAAAAAGTGATGAAAACATTGACAAAAAAGTGACGAAAAATTTATGAAAAAGTGGCAAAAATGTCACAAAAATGTCACAAGATATTGAAAAAAAAATGCTGAAAAAATTACAAAAATTTGATCAAAAATTGACCAAAAATGTGTCAAAAAAATTACAAAAATGTTACAAAAAAAATACAAAAATGTGATAAAAAAGTGACAAAAAATTACAAAAAAATGACAAAAAAGTTACTAAAATGAGTTAAATACCCGACAGAAAAATGATGGAAAAAAAATCTGATGCCGTGAGGAAAAAGATCCTCTCGGTTCAGGCGGGAGTTAAGAGGTTAAAGTGGGGGTTAAGAGGTTAAAGTGGGGGTTAAGAGGTTAAAGTGGGAGTTAAGAGGTTAAAGTGGGGGCTAAGAGGTTAATGCAGGCTAGCTGATACCATAGACATGCACTAGCCTTGCACTAGCCTAGCGCCACGAAACTCCTCAAACAAAAGAACTGCTTGATTTACAAAAAAAATATCTCCATAAATCAGCAACACTCTGGAGAACGAGGAAACGAGGCCCTTTGTAAAACATCCTGAAACATCCCTTTAAAGACGTAAACTGGAGGTTGTAAACGTGTCAGTGAACACAGTCTTTAGTAAAACACGTCGTACTCACAGTCGCTGTTGTTGAGCAGCGCCGCCGCACTCTTGCTCTTCTTCAGGAAGGACAGCGTCGGCGTCATCAGCCGCTCCACGATCTTACTCTCCCACGGGCTGAGGCGCAGGCTGCGGGCTGACACAAGGGGGCGCCGTGAGCACTTACACACACTTACACACGTCCCTCCCCCCAATATCAAGCATTAGAGTTAGAGCTAATATACATACACACTACTTTAAACCCAAAGCTCAATGTAAATGAGGGTTTTCCCCTGCAGTGCCTCTGATCACCCACAGAGGGCCCCGGACCCCACTTTGAGAACCACTGGTCTATAAGATCGAACCTGCTGTTTGGAAGATGTGCTAAGGTGGGCAAGGTCAGGCCCGGGGGGGGGAATCCGGCCCTCGAGCACAGAACCTCTGGCCCTCAAGGTGATTTTGAGAAACATTATGACACAAATCAGAAAGTACTTTAGGTTAAATGGCTGAAATACTGTCAATGCACCCAATTAGGTTATATTATGTGTAACTCTGGCATTTGTAGAAAGAGCACTGGAAAAATAATTTTAAGGAAGAAATGACAGAAACCTACGTGAATTAAGAGATTCAATCTAAAGTTTGAGTGGATTTGGTCTTAGATCAGATAAAACATCTCATCGCTAATGGAACAAGTCATTATTCTCTTAACTATTCAACTATATTCAACACATTTTTGTAACTTTTTTTGTAATTTTTTGGTCATTTTTGGGGGGAATTTTTTGTCATTTTTCGTCACTTTTTTGTCTTTTTTTTGTTACATTTTTGTCATTTTTTGTTACATTTTTGTCACATTTTTTGTAATTTTATTGTAATTTTTTGTCTTTTTTTGGTCACATTTTTTCTCACATTTTTTGTAATTATATTGTAATTTTTTGTCTTTTTTTGTCACATTTTTGTCACATTTCCATCATTGTTTTCATCTCAGTTCTGTCGCTATTTTCACACCTTTTTTCCAGAAGCTTTTGGATTGGGGTAAAGCCAAACTGGAGAAAATGTGCTCGGTTCAGGTGGGAGTTAAGGGGTTATTTTTTCAGTGCAGTGCTTTACTTTGGCCTAAAACTGCCGGCTTCGGCCCTCGGTGTTTATACAATGAAAAAATTGTCCCTCCGTTAAGAAAACTTGCTGAACCCTGATCTACAATGTCTAGAAAAGGGGGAAAAATGGAACATAAATGGGGGAAAATTTGTGAAAAAGTGGATGAATTGGGGGGATATTTGTCCAACACTGAGATGTTCATTAGTGATGCACCGATATCACTTTTTCTAAAACCGATACGAGTACTTTGATTTAAGTACTCGCCGATACCGAATACCGATACGAGTACAAGGCATTTTCTTCAACATTCTTACTTTTTTCACAGATTGGTTTGTAATTAGTTAATTTACTCATGTACATTTCCTTAAGTAAAGTCGGCGACACATTTAAGAGCAGTTATATTAGAATTGTGCTGATGCCATTTATTTATTTATTTTATTTTCATTCAATATAATTTATTTTTATTGCTCTGTCCATCATAGACAGAAAAGCCCATGTCCTAAAGCTCCCAATGCCTGAGCTTTATTCATTTATGTGTTTTTATGTAACAATAGTATTGAGATGTTCCTTAAATGGTCTCTTTTCGTCTTTACTTCAGCTCCTGTAGATTTTCTCGTGTGTTTGTAGTAACTTAGCGAGAAGCTACAGCGTTTTCATTGTTCTGCTGCAGCTCATTTTCCCTCAATATAAACATGCTGTGTGTCTTTAAGTTGGATTTTCTGAGGACTTTTTAGTCGCTGGGTTAGTTTTTCAGATGAATAAACCCCTGGGCATAAACGGCGTCAGAATGACCAAAACTGCTAGCCGCGAGTTAGCATCGTTAGCCTGTATGTTGTAAACACTGCAGACGCTGCAGCTCTAACAACATTAAGCTCTGGTTAAATCCAGCTCAGACTCTGGTTTAGAGAGCGCAGTCTGTAATAAAGTCAGCTCTATGTGGATTATTGTGTTTACACTAAACTATTCTCCAGTTTGTTGCTTCTTCTCTCCTCAGCTGAGAGCTACGCCTCGTAGCTGCGCCTCGTAGCTGCGCTGGCCGCACGTCAAATGGTATCGGTTTCTGGTATCGGGACCTCATGAATGAGCATGAGCATGAGTACAAGCATGTGGTATCGGCCCGATACCCGATACCAGTATCGGTGCATCTCTAATGTTCATTATTGTCAGTATCTTCCAGCCTTAAAGCCACAGTATCAGCTGTAACATGGAGGATGGAGTGAGTCGTTCCCTCTGGAGGAGCATGTTCTGCAGGTCCAGGATGAAGCATCAGAATGGAAACACCTCAACTGCTCTGACGGCACAAACAGGATTCACACGAATGAATGTGGTGAACGAGCGCGTGGACGTGTTTATGACGAGCTGGTAGCGGCCGCCGCCTGTTGCTAGGCGACGCTCGGCTCCTCTTCACCCTCGTCTCCCTCGCTCCTCACTGCGGTCCTGGACTCTGAATCACTCCAGGTCCTTTAGCTGCTGATGTACAGGCTGATAACGCACAGAGCCAGGTCTAAACGTGCGCAGGAGTCAGATCTGTGAAAACCCTCCAGATGTGTTTGAGTGGAGTCTTATGGAGCGACTAATGTGCAGATGTTTAGTGTGTGTTTAGTCCCTGAGTATGTTTCTCCCGTCTTTAGCCGCTGCTGTCTAAATCTAAACACTAAATCTTTGTTTGTGAGGCATCGCTGGACAAGGAAACATGTGCAAATATTACATCCAGGCGGAGCTGTTTCTCACAAAATTTTCTGGAGTTTTTGTCAATTGAAAAAAACATAGTTACTGCGTCAAACACGACCTTAGGATCGATTTAACCCTCGAACTCTATCGCTCAAACTCATAACCCCGTCAATAACGCCGGGTGATTTTTACCTGAGATAATTCACTGATAAAAAGAACTTCATCAAAATCTATAAAACATGACGATACACGACACACATGAGTCTTTTATATGAAACTGTGTCATGTCTAATAAAATGAAAGAAAAGCATCATGAGAGAACCAGAGAAAAATGATCCAAAATTTAGGAAATTTGGGAACAAAAAAATTCCTCAAAACTGTGATAATGAAGATGTAAAGTAGTTTCCTGGATCTGTGAGACTGTGAAGCTCAGTGTCCTTCAGGAGAGAGAAACTAAATATAAATAACTCTGTGTTACTAAATACACTAACCCTCCCCGACCTTCATCACTATGGAAACATGAGCCTGTAGGAGAAACACCCAGGCCTTCAGAGATGTCAGAGACAGAGACCCAGGACACTCAGAGAAACTCATATCAGGAACATCACACACATGTATGAAAACCACCCGGCGATGGTGTTCTAGGGTTAAAGGGGGGGGTATTATGCAAAATCGCCTTTTTCAAGATTTCCATCATGTTATTATGTCATTCCCTCATTAAAAACATGGCTGAAGTGTTGCCTTGGCACATTCACGTATTTCTGAGTAATCTGTAAAAACTCTGATGGCGGCCATTTTAGGGATAGGTTTGTCTGAGTCCTCCTAGGAACGCCCCCACCTCCTGGAGACGCCTCCGAGCTTTCGTCACCAGCCGAGTAACCAACCACTGCTCCTCAGCAGAACCCCCTCCCCACTGATGCCACAGACAGCGTGTGGAGGGGGCGTGTCTAAAGGCTCAGAGGTTCTTAAAGAGACAGAGGCCTATTTCAAGACATTCACTACAGCCATTTTGAGAGAGCAATTTTATACAAGGCAGTTATTCTAATTTACTGCATTTACAGACCAGCAGAAGGTTTGTCATCATTGTAGTGTGATATAGACTGGTGCTATGTGATTGGAAAAAGCAGAATACCCCCTCTTTAAGGTTTTTTTTTAATCAATATTGGGCTTTTCAAAGGAAAATTGATGAATCAGTAAATTAAACCCAGCCCTCGTCTCTATCGGCTTTTATCGGTTTATTCTAAGATCCCCAAATATCGGACTAAGAAAGATATTTAAAGTCCCTTCACCTAAACACGCCCTTATATTTAAACCTGGCTCTTTTTTATAAATTCTTTCCCGGTTTTGGCCAATTTCCGACACACTGTAAAAAGCCTTATTTACGTATACGAGAAAAGTGATGTCAGTTATTTATTTATTTGTTCTTCTTTTCTCCTCTTTGGGTCACGAGTTCGGTTTTCACTTTGCAGCTTTGAGACATAACACATGGAGCCTTTTGTTCTGACTGAAATTTCACTTTAAAAACTAAAATAAACCGTTCTGCCGCCATGTGTCGTGTGGCTGTGGGCGGATCTGCGTTTCCCACGGCAACAGGACATGGTGGGCAGATGCATTGTGGAGAACGACCAGGCGTTTGTTGACACTGAAGGACGACAGCGGCTCATGGAAAAACACAGTCAGTATGAATCCTTTACCATTTACCTTATTAACCTCTTAACTCCCGCCTGAACCGAGAGGGTCTTTTTCCTCACGTCAGCAGATTTTTGTTCCATCATTTTTTTGTTGGGGATTCAACTCATTTCTGTAACTTTTTTGTCATTTTTTGTCATTTTTTTGTCACATTTTTTATGACATCTCTGTCATTTTGTCATCCATTTTTTATAAATTTTTTGTCATTTTTTGGTCACATTATTTGTCAATTTTTTGTCATTTTTTTGTCAATTTTTTATCAATTTTTTGTCATTTTTTGTCATATTTTTTTGGTCAATTTTTTATAATTTTTTGTCACATTTTGTCACATTTTTGCTATTTTTTGGCATTTTTTTGGTCGAACTTTTGTCATTTCTTTATCAATTTTTTATCCTATTTTTATAATTTTTTGTCACATTTTTTGTTAATTTTTTGTTATTTTTTGTCATTTTTTTGTCAATTTTTTGTCTTTTTTTTGGGTCAAATTTTGGTTATTTTTTGTCTATTTTTTTGTCAAATTTTTATAATTTTTTGTCACATTTTTTGTTAATTTTATGTTATTTTTTGTTATTTTTTGTCTTTTTTAGTCTTTTTTTGTCAAATTTTGGTTGTTTTTTGTCAATTTTTTTGTCAATTTTTTATCATATTTTTGTAATTTTTTGTCACATTTTGTCACATTTTTGCTATTTTTTGGTCTTTTTTTTTGTCAAATTTTTGTAATTTTTTCGTCAATTTCTTGTGACATTTTTGTGACATTTTTGCCACTTTTTCATACATTTTTCGTCACTTTTTTGCCAATGTTTTCTCACTCTTTTGTCACATTTCCATCATTGTTTTCGTCTCAGTTTTGTTGCTATTTTCACAGCTTTTTTCCAGAAGCTTTTGGACTGGGGTAAAGCCAAACTGGAGAACATGTGCTCGGTTCAGGCGGGAGTTAAGGGGTTAATAATCAATAATCAATAATCAATATAAATAAACATATGTATAAGTAACATTAGGAAAGTATAAATCAGAAATAGATTCAACCCATTATTGACACATTTCCACATGAAACAAGATGCACGTATGACATAATTATTCCCACTGGCAACGACAAGCAGCCCCCACATCAAATACAACCAAACTCACGGAGCAAAGACCCAAAAGCAACGTGACGGGATGCGAACCCAAGACCAGCACAGAGAGACGGCGAGATGGGAGGGACAAAGATGCACCACCACCAAAAAAAAAACGTGATCAAACGGAAAGTAAAGTCGAGATGATGCAGACGGTGATTCCAGAGACAGGCAGCAGGCAGCGCAGAGCAGAGGGGGCCGGGCGGGGGCGGGAGCGGCTCCAGGACCGAGGACTGAGGCTCCAGGAGCGGGTCCAGGACTAAAGCAGGAGCAGCTCCAGGAATAAAACAGGAGCAGCTCCAGGACTAAAGCAGGAGCAGCTCCAGGACTAAAGCAGGAGCGGCTCCAGGACTAAAGCAGGAGCGGCTCCAGGACTAAAGCAGGAGCGGCTCCAGGACTAAAGCAGGAGCGGCTCCAGGACTAAAGCAGGAGCGGCTCCAGGACTAAAGCAGGAGCAGCTCCAGGAATAAAACAGGAGCAGCTCCAGGACTAAAACAGGAGCGGCTCCAGGACTAAAACAGGAGCGGCTCCAGGACTGAGGCTCCAGGACTAAAGCAGGAGCAGCTCCAGGACTAAAGCAGGAGCGGCTCCAGGACTAAAGCAGGAGCAGCTCCAGGACTAAAGCAGGAGCGGCTCCAGGACTAAAGCAGGAGCGGCTCCAGGACTAAAGCAGGAGCAGCTCCAGGACTAAAGCAGGAGCAGCTCCAGGACTAAAGCAGGAGCAGCTCCAGGACTAAAGCAGGAGCGGCTCCAGGACTAAAGCAGGAGCAGCTCCAGGACTAAAGCAGGAGCGGCTCCAGGACTAAAGCAGGAGCGGCTCCAGGACTAAAGCAGGAGCAGCTCCAGGACTAAAGCAGGAGCGGCTCCAGGACTAAAGCAGGAGCAGCTCCAGGACTAAAGCAGGAGCGGCTCCAGGACCGAGGACTGAGGCTCCAGGAGCAGCTCCAGGACTAAAGCAGGAGCAGCTCCAGGCCTGAGGCTCCAGGACTGAGTTACTGCAGGATTCTCCGGCCGCTGCAGAGTCCTGATCTTAACCCTTCTTCTCCCACTGCCGGAACCTTCAGCAGCTCTTGGTGCTTTCGATCCCTCCCCAACAGAACTGGGCCTGGGCTTCCATTGAGCTCCTGCCCTGGGACAGTCCTTTCTATTCAGACCAGGAAGTCTTTGGTGACGTGGAAACGAGACAAGACATGTCCTGTATCTGCGGAGAGTCCACGTGTGAACAAGAACTCCCAAAGCGGCTCATGTGATCTACAAAGTCTGTAGCACATGTGACGGGTTAAGGGCCAATGAACTGCCCCTCGAGGAGAAACAAAGTCTTCTGAATCTGAATCTCACTGGAGGAGACAAAGCTCATCCTTTTCTCATAACGAGGTGACGATATTCAGCTAAAAGATGAATCAGGTTTGGAGCTAGTGATAAATGTGTTGTGAGAAGCTGAACCTAAGACACTTCCAGAGCCTGCTGTGAAGTTCCCGGAGTCTGGCCCGGCCCGGTCCGGCCCGCGCCCGGCCCGCCTCTGCTGTGGGTGACTGAGTCGCGGCTCTTACTTCTGCTGGGCGAGTTCCAGAGGGTGGCGGACGACTTGGACAGCCTGTTGTTAAGCACAGGGTCCTGGGTGCGAGGCAGGTTCACTGTGGAGGCGGAGCACCGGCCTGCACCAAGAGAACGCAACACACACACTCAGCCACCGGGCGGCGCTGGACACACACACGGAGGAGGGGGCGCTTCTTCTGCTGTGGAAGAAGGTTAGGGCGGGGTCCACGGAGCAGGTATGGCCCAGGGGCGGGGCTTAACCTCTTAACTCACGCCTGAACCGAGAGGATCTTTTTCCTCACGTCAGCAGATTTTTTTCCATCATTTTTTTGTTGGGTATTCAACTCATTTTTGTAACTTTTTTGTCATTTTTTTTTGTCATTTTTTTGTCAAATTTTTGTGATGTTTTATTGTCAATTTTTTAACAAATTTTTGTCATTTTGTTGTTACATTTTTGTAATTTTTTTGTCCAATTTTTATCACATTTTTGTCAATTTCTTTTTTTTTTTTAATTGTAACATTTTTGTCATTTTTTCGTCAATTTCTTGTGACATTTTTACCACTTTTTCATCACTTTTTTACCAATGTTTTCTCACTTTTTTGTCATTTTTTCGTCAATTTTTTATCACATTTTTGTCACATTTTTTGTGATTTTTTTGTGATTTTTTGTCAAATTTTTGTCATTTTTTTGGTCACTTTTTTAATCAAATTTTTGTCATTTTCTTGTTTCATTTTGGTCATTTTTTCGTCAATTTTTTACCAATGTTTTGTCATATTTTTGTTATTTTTTCGTCAATTTTTATCACATTTTTGTCACATTTTTGTTTGTTTTTTGTCAATTTTTTTATCAAATTGTATTCATTTTGTTGCTACATTTTGGTAACACATTTTTGTAATTTTTTCGTCAATTTTTGTCAAATTTTGTATCTTTTTTTTTTTCAAATTTTTTTCAATTTTTTAATCAATTTTTTGTCCTTTTTTGTCAATTTTTTATAATTTTTTTTTGTCATTTTTTTAATCAAATTTTTTTCATTTTTTTGGTGGGTTTATTGTATTTTTTGTCAAATTTTATACATTTTTTAATCATTTTTTTTTTTCATTTTTTGTCACATGTTTGTCCTTTTTTGTCAAATTTTTATCCAATTTTTGACATTTTTTTGTCTCATTTTGTCACATTTTGCCACTTTTTCATCAATTTTTCGTCCCTTTTTTGTCAATTTTTTCTCACTTTTTTGTCACATTTCCATCAATGTTTTCGTCTCAGTTTTGTTGCTATTTTCACACCTTTTTTTCCAGAAGCTTTTGGACTGGGGTAAAGCCAAACTGGAGAAAAAGTGCTCGGTTCAGGCGGGAGTTAAGGGGTTAAAACCAACACTGTCATTTACGCTTTAAATCAGCCTTAACGACTTATGAGGCAAAAGTTTAGTCCAGTTTATCCACAAACAACAAGCGTTTATATGATGATCATTAGAGCCGGAGAAGCATCAGTCTATCAAAGTGATGAAACACTGGATATAAGTAAAGTACTAGCAGAAAACGAGCCGCCTGGACCATACCATCGGAAACGTCAGGCGGGACAGGGCTTTGGGAAAGGCCTGAGGAACATCATCATCATCATCAGAAACAAGCTCGACTTCAGCCCAAACGACTGCTTTGAAACACGAGCCCTGAGTTACCTTCACTAAAACATTAAGAAGCCTGGTTGTATCTTCTGCTGTCTGGATCGTTACAAACCGAGCACCAGAATCCACACGTTTGTTTCTGAAATGAACTCACTCTCTCGCCGCGAGGTCTGGTTCAGTCCTCCGGCCCAGGACCATCTCTGCTGACGGATCTCGGCCCAGGTCTTCTTGGTGGACCTCTTTATCGCCGCCTCGTAGCGCTCCTGGAGAGGGAAACACGTTAAGAAGTTCATCACTGTTATATCTCATTTCAAGATTCAAAACGTAAAAATATTGGGCAACTCGGACTGTGAAGGTTTGGAGAAATGATCAAGATTTTCTTCCTTAATTTTGATAATCGTGGATAATCGTAAAATCGCAATATTTTTCCTCACAATAATCGTGACTCAAAAATGTCCGTAGATCTGACATAAGGTCACGATAATCACAGAATCATGAAAAATAGATATAGATTAACCTCTTATCACCCGCCAAAACCAAACCAATTCTCTCCTCTATGCCATTGTCGTCACTTTTTATTTCCCTTATGTGTTTTTGTCACTTTTTTAATACTTTTTTGCTGGATTTTTGTCTTTTTTTTTGCTGGATTTTTGTCTTTTTTTTTGCTGGATTTTTGTCTTTTTTTTTGCTGGATTTTTGTCACTTTTTTGCTGGATTTTTCTGTTTTTTTGCTGGATTTTTGTCACTTTTTTGTTGAGTTTTTGTCATTTTTGTCGCTTCTTTTGGTCACTTTTTAGCTTTTTTTGTTGCGTAGGCAACATCCGGCCCTCCAGAACAGAACCTCTGCCCCCCAATATGATTTTGAGAAATATGATTATAAAAATAAGAGATCAAATACCTGTTAAAGTTCTCTAAAAATGCGAGACGTAGTGTCTTTTTATGGTGTATTTTTTAAATGTCTTTGCAGAACATCCCACTTGGTCATAATAATGTAAAACAGTGATTCTCAACTGGTGGGTCGGGGACTCAAAAGTGGGTCGCGAGCCGACAGGGAACTTTTCTTTACAATAATTTCCATCTAAAACTACTCGGAAACACACTGGAGTCTGTTCACATTTGAACTATTGGGTTGTTTTGATCATAATTTCAGTCTTAAAAGCAAATCTACGGCTTGTTCAGTAAAAACATGCGGTAAATGCAATATTTTTTGCGATATATGACAAAGTACAGTTTTATTTGGGTCGCAGTTTGTCATTAAGGTAATGGCGGGTCTCGGAGCCCGGACCACTTTAGAACCAGAGATTAAAACATTGGCATTTGCAGAAAATGGTTCTTAACTACAATAGTGAGGTTCGGCCCTTCGTGACGTAAACTTGCCGACCCCTGGTGTATGTCGTAAACTCTGCAGACGTGTAGCTCTGGTTAAATCCAGCTCAGACTCTGATTCAGGGAGTGTCGTCTGTGATAAAGTCAGATCTATGTGGATTATTGGATTTACACTAAACTATTCTCCAGTTTGTTGTTATTTTCGATGTTTCACTGTTTAAATGTTCGTGCTGTGATGATGGGCCACAGACAATAACTTTGATTTGATTCACTACGATGCATCTGAAACCTTTGGTCAATCCTCCAGTTCCTCCAGTTCCTCCAGTTCCTCCTGAGTGTTTATGAAAGTTTCCTGTACCTTGTTCTTCTCCAGCTTCTGCTTCTGCTTCTCCTCCAGGACGGCCCGGCGTCGCTCGGCTTTGACCCTCTGCTCATCCAGCCGCCGCCGCCGCTCCTCCAGCTGCGACTCCCTCAGGCGCCGCGCTCGCTCCTCCTTCTCCAGCCACTGCGCCTTCTTCACGGCTGGAAGCACAAACGGAGAGACGTGAGCAGCTCCTCAGTGGCTCCTCAGAGGAACCAGCTCCTCAGTGGCTCCACAGACTCCTCAGAGGAACCAGCTCCACGGTGGCTCCTCAGTGGCTCCTCGCCTCAGAGGAACCAGCCATTAGAGGCAGATTAGTTTAAATAAGAGCGAGTCTCACAGCTGCTCATGTGTCTTCGTCTCGTTCTGAAGGAGCTCAATTACGGGGAAAAACAACGCCTTTTGTCAGTATTTGTTTAGTTTGGTTCATTTGTTAAAGAGGGGGTATTATGCAAAAAGGACTTTCTCAAGCTTTACATCATGTTATTATGTCATTCCCTCATTAAAAACATGCCTGAAGTGTTGCCTTGGCACATTTACGTATTTTTGAGTAATCTGTATAAACTCTGATGGCGGCCATTTTAGGGCTAGGTTTGCCTGAGTCCTCCTAGGAACGCCCCCACCTCCTGGAGACGCCTCCGAGCTTTCGTCACCAGCCGAGTAACCGACCACTGCTCCTCAGCAGAACCCCCTCCCCACTGATGCCACAGACAGCGTGTGGAGGGGGCGTGTCGGAAAGAATCAGAGGTTCTTAAAGAGACAGAGGCCTATTTCAAGACATTCACTACAGCCATTTTGAGAGAGCAGTTTATACAAGGCAGTTATTCTAATTTACAGTTACAGACCAACAGAAGGTTTGTCATCATTGTAGTGTGATATAGACTGGTGCTGTGTGACTGAAAAAAGCAGAAAACCCCTCTTTAACACAGACAGGTTTGAAATGTTCAGATAATGAACAGAAACAACTGTGTCGTTTCATGTACGATGTTAAAAATAAAGCGAGTAACAAAAGGTGATCGTAAATATATTTCTCTCTGCTGTTGCCAATGCCAAACATTGCTGACATTACTGAAAGTCACTAGTTTTATGTTAAAAAGGCTCATTGATCTACAGAAATTATCTC
>NW_027639227.1:0-11000 GCF_951799975.1 Gobius niger | reverse complement strand
ATTCCAGACCCTTTAGTACAGTATGGAGAGGAGTGACATCATCATTCCAGACCCTTTAGTACAGTATGGAGAGGTGTGACATCATCATTCCAGACCCTTTAGTACAGTATGGAGAGGTGACATCATCATTCCAGACCCTTTAGTACAGTATGGAGAGGTGACATCATCATTCCAGACCCTTTAGTACAGTATGGAGAGGTGACATCATCATTCCAGGCCCTTTAGTACAGTATGGAGAGGTGTGACATCATCATTCCAGACCCTTTAGTACAGTATGGAGAGGTGACATCATCATTCCAGACCCTTTAGTACAGTATGGAGAGGTGACATCATCATTCCAGACCCTTTAGTACAGTATGGAGAGGAGTGACATCATCATTCCAGACCCTTTAGTACAGTATGGAGAGGAGTGACATCATCATTCCAGACCCTTTAGTACAGTATGGAGAGGTGACATCATCATTCCAGACCCTTTAGTACAGTATGGAGAGGTGACATCATCATTCCAGACCCTTTAGTACAGTATGGAGATGATACGCTCCTGGTGACCCTCCTGTCTAACACTGACAGTCCTGGGCTGCACCAGCAGGGCGGCGACAACGTTATGATGTGGAGCAAAAACAACGCTCTGGAAATAAACACCAACAAAACAGAGGGGGTGTTTTTTAGTTTAAAAGCGGTAACTACAGCTCGCACTATCATCAGTAACGAGCCGATCAAACAGGTGGAGTCCTTCAGAGATCCGGGTGTGGGGTTAGACGGTTCCTCGTCCCGGCAGAGCTCTCTCTGTCACACAGAGCGCAGTCTCTCTCTCTCTCTCTCTCTCTCTAAAGTTTCACAGCGCGTCTTGTCTTGGATGAGCTCTTACAAGTTGTATCACTGCCTCGCTCGCTAACTTTCCTAACAACAACAGGGGGAGGAAAACCACGATGCAAACGCGGTTAAAGGCTAATAATATCCTTCCCATGTGGAGTGCTCTTCTCACTAAGTCTCAGGACCAGCTCATCTATGTCCCCCCCCTCTCTCTCTTTCCCTCCCCATGTGCGTAGCGGGCGGCGCGTAGTGCAGTGATGCCAACATGGTAAACATTGTCCCGTTCACCCCTCAGAGAAAACAGCACACAAAAAAATCTGCTAAAATTGAAAAAAATGCAAATAATAAGCTCCACTTTACATTTGTATGAGTGTTATCTGAGCCTTGATGTTGATGAGCAGGTGACTCTGAAAATCGTCTCCTCTGAGACTTTTACGCACGAGTTTATACACATTTCTGTTGCAAAATGTACCAAGACTGTTCAGATCAGGTTTAGCTCCATTTATCCTGCAATCTCACATTTGTACTAACATAAATAATGTGCAGCCTATATATATATACATTTATAAAAAATAAAAAAAATGCTTGAGATTAATTCATGAAGGATAAAAATTGCTCATGACGGATTTTTTTCAACCCTGTCCTTCAAAATGAAGGAGAGAAATTATCCCGAGCGAAACCACTGACCATGACAACACATTGCAGCTGGCTAAGAACATGACCTCTGACCCCAGCCATGTTCTGTACCCAGAGTATGTGCTGTTACCACCAGGGCGGCGGCACTGAGTGCCGCACTTCAATAAGGTCAGATTGAAGAACTCCTTTGTTCATCAGTCCCCCCTGAGCTGATGGAGGATCTGATGGAGGATCTGAGGTGCTTCTTACCTGGGCTGGCGCTGCGCCCGCCGCTCCTCCCCCAGCCGGCTGAGGGACGGCGAGCGGCTGCGTGCGCCCCGCCCCATGGTCCGCACCACCACGTTCCCATTGGGGCTGGGCATGAGGGGGCGGTGCCCGCGGGGCGACAGCGGCGAGGGCGAGAGCGGCGAGGGCGGGGCACAGGAGAGGTTGGTGTCGCTGTTGGAGCGAAGCAGCACGCGGGGGGCGGAGAGAGAGGCCGGAGACACGCCCCCCACGGCGGGGCCGCGGCGGCGCTTTGAGTACGCGGGCGCTTCACGGAAAGGCACTGCAGAGACAGAGAGAGACAGTTAGACACGCCCACAGACACGCCCACAAACACGCCCACAAAGCAGACACGCCCACAAACACGCCCACAAGCCAGACACGCCCACAAAGCAGACACGCCCACAAACCAGAGGCTCCATGGTTCTAAAGTCAGACACGCCCAGTTATGGCTCGATGGTTTTAAGTGGGGCTGGGCACTGTTCGTTTTTTTTCAATACCACTACTTTAACGATTCCTGCTTTTCGGTACCGGTGTCTTAACGGTGCTTTTTCCGATACCTTTGTTATTTTAATTGAGTTAAAATAATGTGTATAAAAAGTCTGGTTCAGGAGGAAGTCCAAACATCAGAAAACAGGAGCAGCAGCGTCACCTGGAGCTTCATTCCCACTAAAGCCGTGATAAAAAGAGAGTTGGGACATTATTCCCTCCTGAGCTGCAGGAACAGACCAGATCCACATCAGGAGCGTTTACTGAAGATAAACTTTTCTAAACTCACTGAGCTGTTCCACAGTGAAAGCTCCTCACACGTCACAGATCTGTTACATAGTGAGAGCGCTCACTCTGTCACTGACAATGCACCAGAACTGTTCCAAACATGGCTAATGCAGAGTGAGCCTCACTCTGTCACTGACAAAGCACCAGAACTGTTCCAAACATGGCTAATGCAGAGTGAGCCTCACCTTTTCCAGAGACAATCTTTGATCCAAACGCTCCGGTGCAGCTGGAGTTTAAACACCAGCAGTAAATTCAGGCTCTGCGGCTAAAGCTAAAGGTAAAGGTAAAGCTAAAGCTAAAGCTAAAGGTAAAGGTAAAGGTAAAGCTAAAGCTAAAGCTAAAGGTAAAGGTAAAGCTAAAGCTAAAGCTAAAGGTAAAGGTAAAGGTAAAGCTAAAGGTAAAGGTAAAGGTAAAGGTAAAGCTAAAGCTAAAGGTAAAGCTAAAGCTAAAGCTAAAGGTAAAGCTAAAGCTAAAGCTAAAGGTAAAGGTAAAGGTAAAGCTAAAGCTAAATGTAAAGCTAAAGCTAAAGGTAAAGGTAAAGCTAAAGCTAAAGCTAAAGCTAAAGGTAAAGCTAAAGCTAAAGGTAAAGCTAAAGGTAAAGCTAAAGCTAAAGCTAAAGCTAAAGCTAAAGGTAAAGCTAAAGGTAAAGCTAAAGCTAAAGCTAAAGGTAAAGGTAAAGGTAAAGCTAAAGGTAAAGCTAAAGCTAAAGGTAAAGGTAAAGCTAAAGCTAAAGCTAAAGGTAAAGCTAAAGGTAAAGCTAAAGCTAAAGCTAAAGCTAAAGGTAAAGGTAAAGCTAAAGCTAAAGCTAAAGCTAAAGCTAAAGCTAAAGGTAAAGCTAAAGCTAAAGCTAAAGGTAAAGCTAAAGCTAAAGCTAAAGCTAAAGGTAAAGCTAAAGGTAAAGGTAAAGCTAAAGCTAAAGCTAAAGGTAAAGCTAAAGGTAAAGGTAAAGGTAAAGGTAAAGGTAAAGGTAAAGCTAAAGCTAAAGGTAAAGGTAAAGCTAAAGGTAAAGGTAAAGGTAAAGCTAAAGCTAAAGGTAAAGGTAAAGCTAAAGCTAAATTAAAGCTAAAGGTAAAAAGTGGCTGAATGATTCATGCCTATGCCTTGTGAAAAAAGTCTGTATCAATGTTTTTTAGTAAACCTAAAACAACTGTGGCCGCAGTAAAAGTTTGCCTGGATGGACAAGAATTAACTAATGTTGAGGAATTTAAGTATCTGGGAGTGCTAATAGACTCAAAACTATCCTTCAAAAAAACACGTTAAAAAAGTAGTGAAAACTGTAAATGTTAATATACGGAACTTTAGACATATTCGCACATCATTAACGGATACAGCAGCGATTACATTCCTGCGCTCTGTGATACTGGCTCATATTGAGAACTGCATCACGAGCTGGTCATATACAAGTCATGCTGCTATTGGGCCAATCGAAGCTACAAAAGAGCATTGAGAATATTAGACAAGAAGCCTTCATCATACCACCAGTGTCAAATTTTAGATAAATATACATTTTTAAACTTTGCTAATTTCAAATGATTTAAATCAGCCTGTCTAATCTATCAGGTTATACATGATCTGGCGCCTCCACCATTGAGTGATTTTATTAAACAAAAGTCTAGCAGTGCTGCGGGGTCTCGAGGTGACTGTGAATGTGCATTTAAGCGGAGCTCCTTTTCACAGGACGTCCCGTCACATCAGGGAGTAATAGTTTTCCACTGTCAGTGAGGGAAAGCACGAGTCTCCCAACATTCAGGAGTCATTTAAAAGTGTGGCTGAGGGAAACACACACATGTGATCACGTTTAGTTAATCATGATAGTGCATTATAAACAAAAGAGATACAATTATCAGTGTAATACGGGTTGTGCAATAAGAGCCCCATAACATGGCCTGGCAATATGGGTCAGTGCAATATCAGGTGTGTCAGGGCATGTGCATTATTGAGGTTTGTGCAAAACAGTCGGTGCATTTACTATTTTCTATTTTCTCCTCTGTCCACTCTTGTTATTGTTATTTGTTTTAACATGATGTGATCACTGTTCTCACTCCTGTCTGTATATAGTCTGTACATAGTCTGTATATAGTCTGTACATAGTCTGTACATAGTCTGTATATAGTCTGTACATAGTCTGTACATAGTCTGTATATAGTCTGTATATAGTCTGTATATAGTCTGTATATAGTCTGTATATAGTCTGTATATAGTCTGTATATAGTATGTATATAGTCTGTATATAGTATGTATGTAGTCTGTATATAGTCTGTATATAGTCTGTATATAGTCTGTATATAGTCTGTATATAGTCTGTATATAGTCTGTATGTAGTCTGTATATAGTCTGTACATAGTCTGTATATAGTCTGTATGTAGTCTGTATATAGTCTGTATGTAGTCTGTATATAGTCTGTATATAGTCTGTATATAGTCTGTATATAGTCTGTATGTAGTCTGTATATAGTATGTATGTAGTCTGTATATAGTCTGTATGTAGTCTGTATATAGTATGTATGTAGTCTGTATATAGTCTGTATATAGTCTGTACATAGTCTGTATATAGTCTGTATATAGTCTGTATGTAGTCTGTATATAGTCTGTACATAGTCTGCATATAGTCTGTATATAGTCTGTATATAGTCTGTATATAGTCTGTATATAGTCTGTATATAGTCTGTATATAGTCTGTATATAGTATGTATATAGTCTGTATATAGTCTGTATATAGTCTGTATGTAGTCTGTATATAGTCTGTACATAGTCTGTATATAGTCTGTATGTAGTCTGTATATAGTCTGTATATAGTCTGTATATAGTCTGTATATAGTCTGTATATAGTCTGTATATAGTCTGTATATAGTCTGTATATAGTCTGTATATAGTCTGTATATAGTCTGTATATAGTCTGTATATAGTCTGTACATAGTCTGTATATAGTCTGTATGTAGTCTGTATATAGTCTGTATATAGTCTGTATATAGTCTGTATATAGTATGTACATAGTCTGTATATAGTCTGTATGTAGTCTATATATAGTCTGTAAATAGTCTGTATATAGTCTGTATATAGTCTGTATATAGTCTGTATATAGTCTGTATATAGTCTGTACATAGTCTGTATATAGTCTGTATGTAGTCTGTATATAGTCTGTATATAGTCTGTATATAGTCTGTATATAGTCTGTATATAGTCTGTATATAGTCTGTATATAGTCTGTACATAGTCTGTATATAGTCTGTATGTAGTCTGTATATAGTCTGTATATAGTCTGTATATAGTCTGTATATAGTCTGTATATAGTCTGTATATAGTCTGTGTATAGTCTGTATATAGTCTGTATATAGTCTGTATATAGTCTGTATATAGTCTGTATATAGTCTGTATATAGTCTGTATATAGTCTGTATATAGTCTGTATATAGTCTGTGTATAGTCTGTACATAGTCTGTATATAGTCTGTATATAGTCTGTATATAGTCTGTATATAGTCTGTATATAGTCTGTATGTAGTCTGTATATAGTCTGTATATAGTCTGTATATAGTCTGTATATAGTATGTACATAGTCTGTATATAGTCTGTATGTAGTCTGTATATAGTCTGTATATAGTCTGTATATAGTCTGTATATAGTCTGTATATAGTCTGTATATAGTCTGTATATAGTCTGTACATAGTCTGTATATAGTCTGTATGTAGTCTGTATATAGTCTGTATATAGTCTGTATATAGTCTGTATATAGTCTGTATATAGTCTGTATATAGTCTGTATATAGTCTGTACATAGTCTGTATATAGTCTGTATGTAGTCTGTATATAGTCTGTATATAGTCTGTATATAGTCTGTATATAGTCTGTATATAGTCTGTATATAGTCTGTGTATAGTCTGTATATAGTCTGTATATAGTCTGTATATAGTCTGTATATAGTCTGTATATAGTCTGTATATAGTCTGTATATAGTCTGTATATAGTCTGTATATAGTCTGTGTATAGTCTGTACATAGTCTGTATATAGTCTGTATATAGTCTGTGTATAGTCTGTATATAGTCTGTATATAGTCTGTATGTAGTCTGTATGTAGTCTGTATATAGTCTGTATATAGTCTGTATATAGTCTGTATGTAGTCTGTATGTAGTCTGTATATAGTCTGTATGTAGTCTGTATGTAGTCTGTATATAGTCTGTATATAGTCTGTATGTAGTCTGTATGTAGTCTGTATATAGTCTGTATATAGTCTGTATATAGTCTGTATGTAGTCTGTATATAGTCTGTATATAGTCTGTATATAGTCTGTATATAGTCTGTATATAGTTAACTCGTGTGTAACATTAACCTGCCAGGGCGTCTGCAGATGGAAATTAGCCTAAGGTTATAATCTGGCATATTTACATTTGTAAAAATGTTCATTAATATGTTTTGTCCCTGCTTTTCAAAAAATAAATAATTAAATAGAAAAAAAATAAGGTAAAAGTAAAGCTAAAGGTAAAGCCCATGTGTTTCTTGTTGTCACTGCTTTTTCTATTTGTCTAAGAGTTTAGTTTCTTATTCAGTCCTGGTTTGGGTCCTGGTTTAGTCCTGTTTTAGTCCTGGTTTAGTCCTGGTTTAGTTTAGTCCTGGTTTGGGTCCTGGTTTAGTCCTGTTTTAGTCCTGGTTTAGTCCTGGTTTAGTTTAGTCCTGGTTTGGGTCCTGGTTTAGTCCTGGTTTAGCCCTGGTTTAACCCTAATTTAGTCCTGGTTTAGTCCTGGTTTAGTCCTGGTTTAGTCCTGGTTTAATCCTGGTTTAGTCCTGGTTTAGTCCTGGTTTAACCCTAATTTAGTCCTGTTTTAGTCCTGGTTTAGTCCTGGTTTAGTCCTGGTTTAATCCTGGTTTAGTCCTGGTTTAGTCCTGGTTTAGTCCTGGTTTAGTCCTGGTTTAGCCCTGGTTTAGGCCTGGTTTAGCCCTGGTTTAGTCCTGGTTTAGCCCTGGTTTAGCCCTGGTTTAGTCCTGGTTTAGTCCTGGTTTAGTCCTGGTTTAGTCCTGGTTTAGCCCTGGTTTAGTCCTGGTTTAGCCCTGGTTTAACCCTGGTTTAGTCCTGGTTTAGTCCTGGTTTAGCCCTGGTTTAGTCCTGGTTTAGCCCTGGTTTAGTCCTGGTTTAGTCCTGGTTTAGCCCTGGTTTAGTCCTGGTTTAGTCCTGGTTTAGTCCTGGTTTAGTCCTGGTTTAGTCCTGGTTTAGCCCTGGTTTAGTCCTGGTTTAGTCCTGGTTTAGTCCTGGTTTAGCCCTGGTTTAGCCCTGGTTTAGCCCTGGTTTAGTCCTGGTTTAGTCCTGGTTTAGTCCTGGTTTAGCCCTGGTTTAGTCCTGGTTTAGCCCTGGTTTAGCCCTGGTTTAGTCCTGGTTTAGTCCTGGTTTAGTCCTGGTTTAGTCCTGGTTTAGTCCTGGTTTAGTCCTGGTTTAGCCCTGGTTTAGTCTTGGTTTAGTCCTGGTTTAGTCCTGGTTTAGTCCTGGTTTAGCCCTGGTTTAGTCTTGGTTTAGTCCTGGTTTAGTCCTGGTTTAGTCCTGGTTTAGCCCTGGTTTAGTCCTGGTTTAGTCCTGGTTCAGTCCTGGTTTAGTCCTGGTTTAGTCCTGGTTTAGTCCTGGTTTAGCCCTGGTTTAGTCCTGGTTTAGTCCTGGTTTAGTCCTGGTTTAGCCCTGGTTTAGTCCTGGTTTAGTCCTGGTTTAGTCCTGGTTTAGTCCTGGTTTAGTCCTGGTTTAGCCCTGGTTTAGTCCTGGTTTAGTCCTGGTTTAGTCCTGGTTTAGCCCTGGTTTAGCCCTGGTTTAGCCCTGGTTTAGCCCTGGTTTAGTCCTGGTTTAGTCCTGGTTTAGTCCTGGTTTAGCCCTGGTTTAGTCCTGGTTTAGCCCTGGTTTAGCCCTGGTTTAGTCCTGGTTTAGTCCTGGTTTAGTCCTGGTTTAGTCCTGGTTTAGTCCTGGTTTAGTCCTGGTTTAGCCCTGGTTTAGTCTTGGTTTAGTCCTGGTTTAGTCCTGGTTTAGTCCTGGTTTAGCCCTGGTTTAGTCTTGGTTTAGTCCTGGTTTAGTCCTGGTTTAGTCCTGGTTTAGCCCTGGTTTAGTCCTGGTTTAGTCCTGGTTCAGTCCTGGTTTAGTCCTGGTTTAGTCCTGGTTTAGTCCTGGTTTAGTCCTGGTTTAGTCCTGGTTTACAACAGTGTTGTCACAGATTCTAAGAGAAGCTGAATATTGAACAGATGTTTTCAGGAAGAGGCCCGTGGCCCACATTTAGGTCCCACCTCAGATATAAGATATTCAGCCTCCTTCATAGTAATGACCCGAGTGCTCCTTGAAAGGGCGGAGCCTCCACAGAGCTCCACCTGTTTTATTTCTAATGTAAAAACCAGCGTGTGTAGAACATGACACACAGCCAGCGAGTCACATGGGTCACAGTGAGCTGTAGAAAAACTCTGTGGAGCCAGACTTTAGGCAGATCAAACCAGGCCCAAAGCTACAGAGGAATCCGCCCCCGGCCACCAGGGGGTGGTATTACAGCTCACACATTGGTCCCACAGGCTCCTAATTACATAAACAAGGAACACACAGGATCTTAAAGAAACTCCCCCGACTCAGCTTCAGCTCACGCCGTCACAAACGCCTCAAAACGCCTCAAAACACCTCAAAACACCTCCAGTTCAAAAATATAAAAACACACGTCTCTTTAGTAACGAGGTGTCAAGTCTCAACAGCAACGTGGTCTTTATTCATCCACTCCAGGCTCTGCTGGTGTAGCCACAGCTGCCCTGAGGGAGACTGATTGAAGCCAGGCAACCAGTCCGTGCCATTGGCCCCTCCCACCCCCACCAACCACTCACTCGGGCCTCACAGCCAGAAGGTCCCGGTGAGGAGGAGAGTGTTGTGTTCACGTGTATCGTAGCACAAACACACAAATAAAGTGTAAAGTAATACATTCACCGTTTACAAACCGCTCCGTGTCGGCCTCATGACAATCGACTAAAGTGTTGAAAGGTCAAAGGTTAAGGCATCACATCATCTCCCAGTTTCCCCGTGGAGAACGTGAGGAGGCTGGTGTTTACCATAATGCCGAGAGCACCTGAAGGCAGCATGAGTCTGAGTGTAAAGTCTGAAAAGGAGCACGTGCACGAGTATGATCCACTTCTCGTCCTTGATTTCCCCGGAGACTCAGAGTCTGAAGAGCAGCTCAAAGACGAAACGCAGGACATTTCAAACATCGGAACAACCAAAGAGACGCTTTAGACTCAGGACATTTCAAACATCGGAACAACCAAAGAGACGCTTTAGACTCAGGACATTTCGAACATCGGAACAACCAAAGAGACGCTTTAGACTCAGGACATTTCAAACATCAGAACAACCAAAGAGACGCTTTAGACTCAGGACATTTCAAACATCGGAACAACCAAAGAGACGCTTTAGACTCAGGACATTTCAAACATCGGAACAACCAAAGAGACGCTTTAGACTCAGGACATTTCAAACATCGGAACAACCAAAGAGACGCTTTAGACTCAGGACATTTCGAACATCGGAACAACCAAAGGGACGCTTTAGACTCAGGACATTTCAAACATCGGAACAACCAAAGAGACGCTTTAGACTCAGGACATTTCGAACATCGGAACAACCAAAGAGACGCTTTAGACTCAGGACATTTCAAACATCGGAACAACCAAAGACACGCTTTAGACTCAGGACATTTCGAACATCGGAACAACCAAAGAGACACTTTAGACTCAGGACATTTTGAACATCGGAACAACCAAAGAGACGCTTTAGACTCAGGACATTATGAACATCGGAACAACCAAAGAGACACTTTAGACTCAGGACATTTCGAACATCGGAACAACCAAAGAGACGCTTTAGACTCAGGACATTTCAAACATCGGAACAACCAAAGACACGCTTTAGACTCAGGACATTTCGAACATCGGAACAACCAAAGAGACACTTTAGACTCAGGACATTTTGAACATCGGAACAACCAAAGAGACGCTTTAGACTCAGGACATTATGAACATCGGAACAACCAAAGAGACACTTAGACTCAGGACATTTTGAACATCGGAACAACCAAAGAGACGCTTTAGACTCAGGACATTTCGAACATCGGAACAACCAAAGAGACGCTTTAGACTCAGGACATTTCAAACATCGGAACAACCAAAGAGACGCTTTAGACTCAGGACATTTCGAACATCGGAACAACCAAAGAGACGCTTTAGACTCAGGACATTTCGAACATCGGAACAACCAAAGAGACGCTTTAGACTCAGGACATTTCGAACATCGGAACAACCAAAGAGACGCTTTAGACTCAGGACATTTCAAACATCGGAACAACCAAAGAGACGCTTTAGACTCAGGACATTTCAAACATCGGAACAACCAAAGAGACGCTTTAGACTCAGGACATTTCAAACATCGGAACAACCAAAGGGACGCTTTAGACTCAGGACATTTCGAACATCGGAACAACCAAAGAGACGCTTTAGACTCAGGACATTTCAAACATCGGAAA
>NW_027639228.1:0-5859 GCF_951799975.1 Gobius niger | reverse complement strand
CGGAATTCGTTAAAAGATGAAGCCAATGATAAATATCCTTTCTCTAAATGTGAGTTGATTACTCCTAGATACTTCTGCAGCAACCCACTATCCTTGGAGAGCCGCTTTCCCAACATTTTGAGACGCCAAAGGGCACCTTGAAGTTGGACTTCAGGGGAGTGTCGGCGCGCCAAGGTAGACCGATTACAAACTTGCCATTCATCTTGTGAGTCGATTGTTCAACCAACTTAAGGGCTAACGTATCTTCCACTGACATACCGTTAGCGCCTGAATCTACCGGATTCCTAAATTCAATTTCATAATACTTAGCTAAGATTTCATCTAAGGAGTCCTCCTCAACGCCTGTACAATTGACCGATTTAATATCCGCGGGTGGGGTCACCGCACGGTCCTCGTATAATCCAGCCAAAATATCGATTTTACGGCGTGAGGCTGCTTACCAACACCGACCTTTTGGTCCCAATACAATGTGCGCCTCAGGTACGTCACATCCAATTAACAATCCAACGCTATTATCCTCTAAACTGCTCAAACTTATCCCTTCCAAGAATGGCCACCGGATTGTATCGAGTGCAGAGTTAGCATTGGCAAACTTAACCGGAAGACTCTCCACTACATAGGCACAATCAACGGTGACTGACTCATCAGCTTCAAGCGATGAAACATCGAAGGTTGCCTTGCCACTTTCACTTGGGATAAGCCGTTCACAGTTTCAACTCTCAAAACACAAGGATCTGTTATAAGCCCTATCATCTTTGCGAACTTCTTGCTCACCAAAGTAGTGTCAGACCCATTGTCTAAGAACGCATATGTTGACAATTCACCAGTTGGCGTTATGACTCGAACCGGGACACACCCTAAATACACTGCCTGATCCGATTTAGAAGCCCCACACCTACCCTCAGGTATATTAACGTCGTCCTTGTGAAGTAAGATATGATGTCTCATCCCACATCCAGACTTAGGGCATCTATACCTTGAGTGGCAATTTTTTGCCATATGGTTCATCTGAAAACATACGAAGCAACACTTATGTTGCCCTTAAAGTTTCCAACCTAGCAACCACAGATTTAGCAAGGAACTGGTCACACTTCGAAAGGTCATGTAGGGACCCACACAATGCACACTGCTGTCTGTCTGATCCCTGCAAGATGGCGGCTGACCGCACCTCTTGGTGAAGGGGTGGACAACGTTTGGAAGCAACTTGTCCATACACGCTGCTTGCTACAGAAACCCTTTTGTCAATGAAGGAGAGAAGTTCCTTAAAGGACGGGTACCTACCATTCGCAATTATGCCCTCAGATACTTCAGCCCATCTATCTTTCCATGACTGAGGTAAACGTTCTACAATCCGGATAAGGCTTGGGGTGCAGTCTAGATCACAAACTCTACCCAACTGACTCAATGTGACGTAACAACCACTCATCTGAGCTACTAAGGATCGCAGACCATCTACATTTGTCGTTGTTAATTTTGGTCCATCAAAGAGACCCTGTGTCACAGCTTGGATGATATCGTGCGACTTGCCATAATGCTTCCTTAAAAATGCCACAGCTTGGGTATAACCCTCCTCGGGTGGTAACAACAAGCAATGCTGTATATCCCGTTTAGCCTGTCCTCTACAATAATAAAACAAGTAAGCTAGACGCTGACCAGCTTCAGCTACCCTACTGCTAATATTCATCTCAAAGGAATTCATGAAGCTGTGAAAAAGAAGTGGAGAACCATCGAAAGGTTCTACTTCCATTTTGGGCAAAGAGAGATTCGTCAGAAGAGTCTGCAACGTATTTTCAATAGGGACGATACATTTACTCTCTTCTTGGGTAGTACAAGAAGTTGTTGGTGCATTGACTGACTGACTTACTGCAGACTTGACAGAAACCTTTCTGTCTTGCCTTCTTTTAGTTCCAAACGTTTACGACGAATTTGCAACTCAGCTTCTTGCAAGGCTAACTCCCCCTCTTCTAGATCACTTAGCTCGATTTCTACTGCTCGACTAGATGACATTATTTGGGGCTTGATGGTTACTGATTGCTTACTCGACTCTACGCTCTCAGCCTCACCTGAATAACGCCTCAGTTGAGCTTTGGGAGCCTCAGGCAAACAAACATTCTCCCACCCACCTTGCCCCACTAGCCTGTCTTGATAAGAATAAGGTAAAGAGGCAAAGGTATGAGAAGTGTCAAGTGAACAGTAAAGTGTGGCTGACTCACAAAAACGTCTTTTGTTGGATTCACTTGAGGAGATTCTTCATTAGAAATAGCATTGATCCTGGAGATAGATATTCCGTCGTGTGGACCACGGTTATTCTCCAGAACGTCCAGTTCATCCATACCCGAAAGAACGCTTGCACTCAACTCGGTAAAGGGCACCTGAGGAATTAACGGTACTGGAGGCGCTTCAGCCTTGGACGTGTCTTCAAATTCCAAACGAGTTTTGCTACGAGTATTCATAGTCAGAGTTCTTCAATCGACAATCAGGAGTTTATGTCGAGTACTGTAACGGTTTTCCTTAAACCGTTGAGGATCACGAGTTACAAATAGCCAATTCCGAAATTTCAACGTTATCCGATGCGGTTTACAGGAATTAAACCCCGGAGTCACAAAAGTCGTTGATCAATTAACGGTTATGTATTGTACTACAATTTAGTAGTTAAAAATGGAAAATTCTTCCTACCTCGACAATGATCCAAAAATGGAAAAATCCGACAATGGATACAGCGATAACAAGCGATGGAATGAAACTGAAACTGCTGTCAATTAAAACAAATACACTCAAACAAGTGTTATCCAGTTCAGGTTAGTTCAGTTCAGTGTGCCTGTGCCACACACGTCGAGGTAGGGGGGAAAGTAAACAAAGATGGGACGCGGGTGTGGAAAGAGAGAACGCACCCTCATTTGGACAAAGTGAAAGCTAACACAAAGTATAAACAAACAAGGCAGGCTAGTGCAAACATGCAACATACTCAAACGTTCTAACACCGGCCCCCCAAAGCCAGCTAAGGCTTTATCAAGTTCAACTCTAGAACGTTGGAGCGAGCAAGTAACCAGTTTTTTTAATTATTATTATTTTTGAAACACATGGCAAAGGAGGATAGCCTTGCACGATTTGAGTTTATTATTCGTCGACCCCTTCTAAAAGACACAGTGATCTGATGTCTTTACGAACAGTTCCAGTTGCAGTTTGCACATCAGCATCTCTGGGATGTTTATCCCTTGCTGCATGTACCCGTTTAACAATACCTCTTTTCCAAACGCCCCGAGGCACACCTGTGTCTGCCAGTAGTACCAAATCGCCCCGGTTTTATGTCACGTTTACCACGGAGCCATTTAGTTCGCACTTGTAGTGTAGGTTAATATTCTCTAATCCAACGTTTCCAAAACGTATTGGCTAAATGCTGGGATCTTCTGTAAGTCCTTGTGTAACGGTCAGAAAGACTCACTTCTTCCACAGCCACATCCGGAAGTGCCTTAAACGGTTTCAGAAGGTCGTTGGGACGAAGAACTTCTAGTGCTTCTGGATCATCGTACAAGGGAATTAACGGTCTATCGTTCAAAATCCGTTCTATTTCTGTCAGGCTTGTCATCAGAAATTCATCGGTCATTGACTGTTCCGACGACATTGCAGAAAGAATACGACGGATTGATCTGATCATCCGTTCCCAAATCCCACCCCTGTGACTAGCACCTGGAGGATTAAATTTCCATTCAATCCCACGAACTACTAATTTGTTTGCTAGTTTATATTGATCCATATCGTTCAGAATTTCGTTCATGTGTTTCTCAGCACCTACGAAATTTGTACCGTTATCGCTGAATATAACCTTCGGTGGGCCTCGGCGACTAATGAATCGTATGAGAACCATTAGAAAGGCATCTGTTGACAACGAGTGTGCTACTTCGATATGCACTGCTCTGGTTTGAAGGCATGTAAACAAACAGCCATACCTCTTATTATCAGACCGTCCAATTTTAACCTTGAATGGGCCGAAATAGTCAACGCCACAATATTTGAAGGGATATCCCTGGGACGTAACTCGTTCAATAGGCAACGGAGCATGATCTGACCCATTGGTGGCGAATATAAAAGTCGGCACCTTGGACAACGGTGCAATACTCTACGAACCTGAGCCATTCCTTCAATACCCAAAATGTTTTCCGTAACATCGCCAAAACATGAGTTGCACCTACGTGTCCATCCAATCTATGTGTAAAACTAATTATCAAATCAGTCACGTGATTCCCAGCAGGTAAAATTACTGGGTGCTTCGCAGAAGTACTGTCGGATGCCTGCAACCTTCCTCCTACACACCAAAGACCGAATAGCCTAATCGGATTCGGACCTTTTAGCTCTTTACGCATTGTGATATTGTCTACACTACCAAACCTTTCGAGCTGTGTTAAGATTATTACATTCCATTTGGCGTTTTCGAGTTCACCTACTGTAAGTGGCCCTGAATGGGGAGCAGCGGAATTCCTTTTCGCGAAGCGTGCAAGCAGGTACTCTTTGAATCTTATTAACCAGGCTACTGTGCGAAGAAGCTTCATCCAATCAGAGTATCTTGAAAGAAGCTCACTATGCAGAACATTTTGGGCAACCACTGACGAAATCAACTTCACTTCTAACCCAAAGGGATTCTCTACTGAATTGAGTTCGTTACGTGGCCATGTAATTTCTGGTTTCCTTAGAAACATAGGACCATTGATCCACAGGTCCATTTCACTGGATAATGCCGACACGCATCCCCGCGACCCTATGTCAGCAGGATTGCAGTTCGATGGAACATGTCTCCAACTACCTCCTTCAGAGTTTTCCCGAATCGTTCTAATACGATTGGCAACGAATGTAGGGAACCTAGATTTAGTGTTTTGGAGAGTGTGTAGTACTATCATTGAATCCGTCCACAACACTATGCGATTAGGCGTCAACTGAAGTTCATTAAGTGAATGACGCATTAACTTTGAAGCCAGGACTGCGGCAACTAGCTCCATTCTAGGCAGTGTGGTAACCTTTCTAGGTGCAACGCGTGCCTTTCCCATGACGAAAGAACAAGATATATTACCGGCTTTTAGTATCCTTAGGTATCCAACGGCCCCATATCCAGCATCTGATGCATCGGCAAAATAATGTAATTCAGTCTCTATTGGTTCTGACCGTGAGAGCCCTAAGAACCGAGGTATTCGGAATTCGTTTGCAGTGCTCATATAGCTTAATAACGTGCGCCATCGTCCATTAACTCTTCTGATATAGGAGTATCCCACCCTATACCCGATCTACACAGCTCTTGAAGAAACTGTCTGGCAGGCAAGGAGATTGGGGCTGTGAAACCTAAGGGGTCGAATAAAGAAGCTACGCATGCTAGCATGCCTCTTCGCGTCACCATACCAACAGGTGAATTAAATCGAACTCGCAGCGAGTCATCAGCCACATCCCATATCAACCCTAGCGTTCCTTGTTTGCCATCCTTGGCCATACTCAGATCGAATGACCCTGACGATATCTCATCACGAGAAACACTAGATAACGACTCAGGGTAGTTTGAATTCCATTTCGTTAAATGAAATCCTCCATGTTTCAGTGTATCTCTGAGTTCGTCTACTAATTGAGACGCACTACTGACGTCATCAGTAGACACTAAGCAGTCATCCACGTAAAAGTTATGGTTTATCACGTGGCTACATTCTCTAGATACAAATTGTGCACGCTCTACTGCTGTGCTACGAAGTGCATAAGAAGCACAGAACGGTGAAGAAGTTGCACCGAAAGGATGAACGTTCATCTCATACACCAATGGCTCGCCATCCAAATCCCCACCAGGCCACCACAATAAGCTAAGAAATCGCCTATCACATTCTGGAA